>NC_083584.1:41901727-42201727 GCF_027579695.1 Neoarius graeffei | reverse complement strand
AACGGTGGATGGCACGGTGAATTGTGTTCACAGATAATGTTCTCTGGAAATATTCCTGAGCCCATTTTGTGATTTCCAATACAGAAGCATGCCTGTATGTGATGCAGTGCCGTCTAAGGGCCCGAAGATCACGGGCACCCGGTATGGTTTTCCGGCCTTGACCCTTACGCACAGAGATTCTTCCAGATTCTCTGAATCTTTTGATGATATTATGCACTGTAGATGATATGTTCAAACTCCTTGCAATTTTACACTGTCGAACTCCTTTCTGATATTGCTCCACTATTTGTTGGCGCAGAATTAGGGAGATTGGTGATCCTCTTCCCATCTTTACTTCTGAGAGCCGCTGCCACTCCAAGATGCTCTTTTTATACCCAGTCATGTTAATGACCTATTGCCAATTGACCTAATGAGTTGCAATTTGGTCCTCGAGCTGTTTCTTTTTTGTACCTTTAACTTTTCCAGCGTCTTATTGCCCCTGTCCCAACTTTTTTGAGATGTGTTGCTGTCATGAAATTTCAAATGAGCCAATATTTGGCATGAAATTTCAAAATGTCTCACTTTCAACATTTGATATGTTGTCTATGTTCTATTGTGAATACAATATCAGTTTTTGAGATTTGTAAATTATTGCATTCCGTTTTTATTTACAATTTGTACTTTGTCCCAACTTTTTTGGAATCGGGGTTGTACTCTGCTTTATGATTCTGCTTTCTAGTTTGCTTTCGTTTTTGTAAATATCACACCTCCTAATAAACACTCTCTTCCTGCGCTTAGATCCGTCTACTACCGTCTATCTTGTAGTGTCCTGATCACCAGATCTTTAACCCAGCCACATATAAAAAGTTGTACTCCTCCATGCTCTTCCAGGTTTTCATCTGTGTGTCCATGTAGAATGATGTCTGTAGCACCAGGTAGTTTGAGATGTCGGGGAACTCAACGGATGGATAATTTTCCAACTCATAGGAAAAATCCTTCTTTGTGAGCGTGTAAGGATCTAATCCCACTGAGCGGTTTCTGTATCCGCTTCTTTTGAGTGTACTACTTGGTTTTAATAACTTGCTTGTTTGCTGTATACAAACATGGCAAGAAGTTCATGTGTTAATGGACCAGACTCCACTTTTGGATCATTAACCCCTTTTGACTGAGAATGCCCTGCATGCATGGTTTTATGTTGGCTTGTGGCACATCCATACAGTTTTAAATAATTGTTTTTAAATATTAAAAACAGGTTGTTTTTATTGCATTTATTTAATTCCTGGGCTCCCATCTGTAACAGGGAGTGATGTTGCATCCCATTAATACACTTTACAATAGATTATTAGATTCTAATAGAATAGATGAGCCAAAATAATTGGGGATCTTTTTTAATGGGCCCCGACTCGTTACAAGTATGAATAGGTGGGCCTCAAACTAGAAAAGTTTGAGAACTCCTGCCTTAGACCACCCGGACATAATGAGTTCAGCTTTCACTTATAGGATTTTCTACAGTGTGGTAGGATAACACCCTGTAGAAAAATCTGCATTTGAAGAAGAGCGAGCGTGTATTTTGTTTGTGGCTATATGTGAGTGTGTATTTTGGAAAGAACTGGTGTTGAAAGAAAGAATGCAAAACTGTGTGCACACAGTTCTGTGCAGCTCTGCAAATTATACAGTATAAGTTATATATTATACTCAGCTAATATCCCAAATGCATTGTTCATGATGCTTGAGGCAGAGTTGACTTTCTTTTTCTTTCTTTTTATTTGAAGACGTTACTTTCCCGTTTTCCTACTATGGTAAGTGGCAATCTCATAAACTTTATAATGGTTTGGATAAACTCTGACTGAGCAAAGAAAACACAAGAACATCATAAAGCCCCCCAAGGAATTTGTGTGCTCCCAAGGGAGTTGCAAAAACAAATCTGTTTAGAGAGAAATCAAGGGGAAAATGTGTACTGAGTCCCTATTCTAATCACATTTGTCACCAAAGTTTTTGTGTGAAGCCCACAGATTTCCAGGAACCCTCCGTAAACCATTGAGTCTGTGCATGTGAAAGGTTCATGGGTAGCTGAGGCAGTTGACTTGCCCTCAACCGTTGGCTGTAAATGTCAAGAGGCATTTGGTCCAGGGCGAGATTGCAAAACACTCATGTGAAGTTTCACTCAGTTACTTCAGTGACCTGAAGTGGTGCACTAATTGCAGGTTGGTCAGAAGATGGTTTGCCATAACACTCTGCATTGGGCTGGGAATTGAAAAATGTTTCTTAAACACTTGCCGTAGCAGCTTTTTCCATCCTCCTGAAACCTTGATTAAGCTCTCCAGTGACAGCTGCAATTACTGAAGCTTGGACAACAAGATCTGTCGGGAGCAGCGAGCCCAAACAAGCCCTTTTGTGAACAAACTCATGTTGAACAATAGGGTTCTGGGTATCATCCAACCGAGTATCCGATTTGTCAGAAGCTGTCCTGTTAATGAAATAACTCACTAGTCTGTAAATCCATTAAGTCAGCCTTCAGTCATTGAAACGTATAGAGATGTTCGGTAATGAGCTGTCCAGAAGAAGGAGAAATGTTTAAACCTGCAGCTGTCTACAGGATTCCCTCAGGCAGGCCACTATCTGCAAAATAGGCTCCAGTCATTTCTCCTGTTAGAAAGTCGCCTTTGACTGCATATCGGATGCATAATTAATCAGCAAGTGTGTGTATTTAATTGACTAAACCTCAACACCAGCTTCTCAGCGAAAAGTTGAAAATGAGGAAATATTGATTCATTCATTCATTCATTCATTCATTCATTCATCTTCAGTTATTCTGGTCAAGGTTGAAAAGACCAGGAGCCTATCCCCAAAACACTGGGCGTGAGCTGGAAATACACCCTGGATGGGACGCCAGTTCTTCACACACATTCAGACACTTTCACATTTAGTGTAGCCAATACACGTACAGTGGGGAAACCATGGCCTAATGGTTAGAGAAGCAGCTTTGGGACCAAAAGGTCGCTGGTTCGATTCCCTGGACCAGCAGGACTGGCTGAAGTGCCCTTGAGCAAGGCACCTAACCCTCAACTGCTCCGGCAAGAGTGGTGGCATACCTTGTGTCTGATTAGCCAAAGAAAAGCTGTTGATGTGATCATCAGTTCGGGTGGTGCCTGATCGAAATGGAACGTAAACATGTACAGATGGGACGAACCTGGAAGAATCCTATGTACATGGATGTGGAGATTATGTGACAAAACACACCTAAGCTCAGGATCGAACCCAGAACCCTGCACCACCATGAGTAAGAATTATTAGGTAAACTAACATTTCTGATTTGCGAGACATTACATTACAGGCATTTAGCAGACACTCTTATCCAGAGCATACAACATACCCAGATCAGCCTTGGAGCAAGGTGCCTTGCTCAAGGGCACTTCATCCATTCTTGCTGGTTCAGAGACTCAAACCAGCAACCTTTTGATTCCAAAGCTGCTTCTCTAACCATTAGGCCATGGCTTCCCTTCACACTAGTTTTTTCTTCATACATAGATGGCATGAAAATAAGTGCAGGTGTTTGCTACCTTGCATATGGTGGGATGTTCCAAACCTGAGCCATGAAGGCAAAGTCATTTTCTCCTCCCCTAATGAAGAATGAAAACGTGTAGTTTTTCTCCATTCTGCAGTGTGACAACCTGTCTTCACCTTTACTGGATGCAGTCAAGGGGAAAAGACTACAGAGACCTTTGGTGAAAAGTGGATGATGACAAATGATATAAACCATGTGTAGATCAAAACGCAGAGCATGCACATGCTGATAGAGTTCACACATGGACAACCACATGGCAGTATACAGACTTCAGCCATAATATTTCCATTGATTTACCTTCCACAATGCCATTGTTTTTCGTGTGTGTGTGTGTGTTGGTCTGCTGTGCTGTGCAGTATGCTTTGTGTCAGGGCTGATTAGAGAGAGAGAGAGAGAGAGAGAAGGAGGGAGGGAGGGTATGCCAGGGCTCAATGAGCATGGCTGATTTACCAGCTCTGCTAGTCTACATCTCCTGGCTTGCCCACTTCTGTTGTCTTGTGTGCTTAGCTGTGTTGGGAGAGGAGGATTAAAATGCCATGAATGAATTGGCTTGTTTGTTGCTGCATGTTGGATTTCTTTTTGAAGCGCGATTAAACACAACTGACTCATTTCCCTTTCGTGTGCTTTTTCCCCCCTCTCCTCATCTTCAGTTACAGCTGAAGTGAGAAACGTCAGCGAGTCCCACTTCCCACGAACGGAATGGTTATTGTAGACGCATAAAGGGAAAATTGTTTTACATTCAATCACTGCTTTATTGAGCTTTCCCAGAGCTCCGAGCAGTTTTTAATTGTAAAAGATAACAAGGTCTCTCTCTCTCTCTCTCTCTCTCTCTCTCTCTGCGTTTTAATCCTGCTATTTTTCCCAGTTTGTGTCTATGTTTAGCGGACATTTGGTCTGTAAGTGACTCATCATTTTTAGCTGTTACCTTAATGTGTCTAGCCCCGGGTCAGATATGCCATTTCTCCAGCACGCAGAGGTGCGTTTGCCGAGCCAACAGTTCATATATTCTTGGTTGTGGGAGGAATAAGGAAACGCTGAACTAAAAGTAAAGATGTGTCACTCCATGATTCAGAGGCAAGTGAATGTCTGATCCGGCAGCATGTTTTATTTAAACACGAGTCATGAGTAGCGGTCATCGATGAGTAACTTTGCTATATTGATTTTTAATATACTTTTCCTTGATTGTGTTTACCTGTGAGTGTGATCACGTTCTTATTAAGCCTAACTATTTTAACCCTCAGCGCTCCCAGACTGATGCCGCTTGGCTGACGGTGACACTTTTCTCCGCTGATAGGAGGTGATGAGCCGCAGACATTTCAGAGAAGGAAGGAAGCAAGCAAGTCGTCATGGTGACACTCAGTCCCCAGAGCCCCGTGCACTCTTGGTATTAATATTTATCATTTAGTTGCTTGGCAAACACTCCTGCGATGCGACCTACATAACTGACAGTCGCTAATGTGATTCATAATGTACAGAGAATCTAATGTGTGCTGATGGCTGTCCAAAAAGTTTGTGATCCTACTTGGAGTCTTTTGTGCATTGGGAACCCATGGTCTTAATTCATCACTTCTTTTTATATACATTATATAGCCAAAAGTATGTGGACACCTGACCAATCACACACGTATGTGCTTGTTGAACATACTGTTCCAGATTTAGTTCCTTCTTTGCTGATATAATGGCCCATGACTCTTCTGGGAAGGATTTCCACCAGATTTTAGGGTGTGGCTGTGGGGAATTGTGTTCACTGAGCTATAAGAGCATTGATCATCAGGCACTGATGTTGGGTGAGGAGGCCTGGGGTCCAGTCAGCATTCCAGTTCATCCCAAAGATGTTCAGTGGGTTTAAGGTCAAGGCTGTGTGCAGAAAACTGGAGTTCGTCCACTCTAACTTTGGTGAAACATGTTTTCATGGAGTTTGCTTTAGGCCCCTTAATTCCAGTGAAGGGAAATCTTGATATAGTACTACATATATGAGGGTAAGTCAAAAAGTTCTAAGGCAAATGCAAAAAATCTTTATTTATGAAAATAACAAAGCTATTTCTCTACATATCCTCCATTGAAGTCTAAACACTTCTGCAAGCGATGTTTCCATCAGAGAATTCCTTCTTTGTACAACCCCGATTCCAAAAAAGTTGGGACAAAGAACAAATTGTAAATAAAAACGGAATGCAATGATGTGGAAGTTTCAAAATTCCATATTTTATTCAGAATAGAACATAGATGACATATCAAATGTTTAAACTGAGAAAATGTATCATTTAAAGAGAAAAATTAGGTGATTTTAAATTTCATGACAACAACACATCTCAAAAAAGTTGGGACAAGGCCATGTTTACCACTGTGAGACATCCCCTTTTCTCTTTACAACAGTCTGTAAACGTCTGGGGACTGAGGAGACAAGTTGCTCAAGTTTAGGGATAGGAATGTTAACCCATTCTTGTCTAATGTAGGATTCTAGTTGCTCAACTGTCTTAGGTCTTTTTTGTCGTATCTTCCGTTTTATGATGCGCCAAATGTTTTCTATGGGTGAAAGATCTGGACTGCAGGCTGGCCAGTTCAGTACCTGGACCCTTCTTCTACGCAGCCATGATGCTGTAATTGATGCAGTATGTGGTTTGGCATTATCATGTTGGAAAATGCAAGGTCTTCCCTGAAAGAGACGTCGTCTGGGTGGGAGCATATGTTGCTCTAGAACCTGGATATACCTTTCAGCATTGATGGTGTCTTTCCAGATGTGTAAGCTGCCCATGCCACACGCACTAATGCAACCCCATACCATCAGAGACGCAGGCTTCTGAACTGAGCGCTGATAACAACTTGGGTCATCCTTCTCCTCTTTAGTCCGAATGACACGGCGTCCCTGATTTCCATAAAGAACTTCAAATTTTGATTCATCTGACCACAGAACAGTTTTCCACTTTGCCACAGTCCATTTTAAATGAGCCTTGGCCCAGAGAAGACGTCTGCGCTTCTGGATCATGTTTAGATACGGCTTCTTCTTTGAAATATATAGAGTTTTAGTTGGCAACGGCGGATGGCACGGTGAATTGTGTTCACAGATAATGTTCTCTGGAAATATTCCTGAGCCCATTTTGTGATTTCCAATACAGAAGCATGCCTGTATGTGATGCAGTGCCGTCTAAGGGCCCGAAGATCACGGGCACCCAGTATGGTTTTCTGGCCTTGACCCTTACGCACAGAGATTCTTCCAGATTCTCTGAATCTTTTGATGATATTATGCACTGTAGATGATGATATGTTCAAACTCTTTGCAATTTTACACTGTCGAACTCCTTTCTGATATTGCTCCACTATTTGTCGGCGCAGAATTAGGGGGATTGGTGATCCTCTTCCCATCTTTACTTCTGAGAGCCGCTGCCACTCCAAGATGCTCTTTTTATACCCAGTCATGTTAATGACCTATTGCCAATTGACCTAATGAGTTGCAATTTGGTCCTCCAGCTGTTCCTTTTTTGTACCTTTAACTTTTCCAGCCTCTTATTGCCCCTGTCCCAACTTTTTTGAGATGTGTTGCTGTCATGAAATTTCAAATGAGCCAATATTTGGCATGAAATTTCAAAATGTCTCACTTTCGACATTTGATATGTTGTCTATGTTGTATTGTGAATACAATATCAGTTTTTGAGATTTGTAAATTATTGCATTCCGTTTTTATTTACAATTTGTACTTTGTCCCAACTTTTTTGGAATCAGGGTTGTATTCCTTTTTTGAATTCTTTTGAAATTATAACATTTGTCTTAGAACGTTTTGACTTGCCCTCGTATACATTCTGTACAATTGTGTGCTTCAAGCTTTGTGGAAATAGTGTAGTTTGGGGATGAATCACGTGTGTGATGGTCACTTATCCAGATGCTTTTGGTTACATATTGTATCAAGTATGCAGACTTTAAACACCAGCATTGCCAAACCAGGCGTATTTAACAATTATTCCCCAAAATCCAGTCGTACGTGACCTGATAGCCAATGAGGCATGTAGCACTGAGTTGGCTATAAGTCGTGTACGACAAGATTGAGTGGAATAACTGTTTTATTCTATCCACATTCACTGGATTTTGAGAAACAGAGCATTTTTATTTTTTGCAAATGTGATAAATAAGAACTGTATACAAAACATCCAACAAAATAATTTCCGCTTAGTGAGCAGACACATGACAAATTACATACGTGTAATTTTAATCCTTAAAGATGAAGGATGTAAGCAAACCGGCGAAATGACAGTAGCAATTTGTGAAAAATGCTGTAATAATAATTCTTGAAAAATAAAAAAAGGTACACGCTTAGGATCAAATACTTTTATTCCATATTTGTTGCTTTTTTTTGTATTTGTGGGGGTTTTGTTTTCGAGTAGAGTTTTTATTTCATCCTCGGTTGGTTCAGCAACACGCTCCACCATTTCGTTTTTGTCTGCTCATGGTATATGAGCTGATATCCTAGTAGTAGAGTAGCCCATCAGAGCATGCGATTGCTCATATCCAGTGAATGTGGATAGAATAAAATGTGCCAAATCCATTGTCACTGGTCATATAATTTAAACTAAAGGTGTCACCCTTTCTATTGTCCTTCAATTGTTTATGATCTCTATTTGTTTCCTTTTTTAGGTATGTTTAGTATAGTCCTTCCTTACTCAGAGCCTGGGTAATGAGATATAAACTAGACTTAAGTAGAACTTCCTGCCTCTGAAAAACAAACCAAACGGGTAGGGGGTAGTTAAGGAAGGAGGGTTCTTGTAATCAGCCAAAATGACTCCAACAAAATTCCAACGCCCACAATTGTAACCAGGTCCTTAGGTTTTCCCAGAATAGTTGTTTGATGAATTGGTTTCTGATTTAATTACAGGACCTTAAAGTTCACATCCCTACAAAGCACTGGGTCATGCAGTGCTCTAGAGAGAAAGCGCAGTGCAGTATTTTGAGATAAATGCACTCCGTCTCATCTTTTTAAGGTGCTTAGCTTGGCATGTTTTGTCTCACATTCTTCCAGGAACTTGATTAGGTATTAATATTTCACCTTCACTGCCCCGAAGACATTGTGACATGTTTATAGATGTGTACTGCCTTACAACTTGAAGACTTTTACTTTTTTTACTCGTTTGATCATGACCTACTTTTGTGTACAGTTTATGGATGCAGAAACATCCTGTTATGATTAAGGCTGCTGATTATATCCACTTCGAAGAGTTGATGTAAGGATTATCAAAGGGAAACGGGAAGACTTTCTTATAGTTTCATAAGTTCAAGGAAACGCAAGACATCTTAGTTGATAAGCTTTCATCTCTTAAAGCTCTTAATCTTTTTTTATTCCTTTCTTCGTAATTTATTTCATTGTGTGCACCATCTGCACTGCCGTTCTTTGTCAGTGAATATAAAATTTAGCGACAGCAATTTGGGAGTCCATGGAAAAGAAAACAATCGCTCTTTTTTTTTTTCCCATAAGAGCAATGCCAGCTCACAGATCAGGGTCATTATTCACTAATGAAGCTCAAGGTTAAAGAGATACAGCGTGCAGTCAAAACATTAGGATTCCTTCCTGGACCCATTTCCTGGCCGACATGGATCGCTGCCATTGAAAGTGCAGAGTTGTCACATTTTATGGCTCTTTTGAGAGTTTTCCACCACAGATGAAAGCTTAATAAGCTCCAGCACCTTTGATTAGCTCCAACCAGTTTCCCTCGTTTGCACCACAGAATCTCACCATATAAAGCAAAGAGAACTGTTGATTACATCTTTATTAATGTGTAATGTAATTGCTGCTGGCAAATAAGAAGTTCTGCAAAAGTGTGAATGTTATTATATTCCTTATCAACAGAGGTTTTTTTTTTTCTCTACCAGCAGAGATTGAGAACAAAGGCGCAACCTCAGTTCATTACACGGCTTTGCTAAAGTGCTGTTTTTGCCATAACGTCATTAGCAAAAGACGTGAGCAAGTTCTGTGAAGGAATATGAGGTATGCAGGGAGTTATCATGATCTGGGTGATGGGAGCCATTTTCCAGCAGCACAATGCAAGCAGGCTTGTTCAGACTAAATAAATTATCACAGGAGCTATTTTTACACTGAAATATAAATGCAATAGTCCTCCGAGCAGGAGCTGAGAGTCTATACTCAGAACAACATTAGGGAATACAACCCACCCCTCATGTGTGTGCTCACACTTTGCACTTTCCTTGTTATCCACTCCTGCATGCGTTCTATCTCTTACTGCCCTTCTTCTTTCGAGGGTATATTGCAAGAGCATAATAACAGATTCTATTTGTAAGGGGTTAGTGAAAATTGTCTATATCTAATAAAACGCAACTGGGCTTTGCTGTTGTAGGAAAATAATTTACGAGTGTGTGGCGTGATGCCCAAATTTGATTATTTTGCAATAACAGTACATCGAGAGGTGTTTCATTCCTCTTACATCACAGCAATTTGCCAATGATTACAATTTTTTACTAATTAAACAATCACAGATCATACTTTTTATTACTAATTTATAGTTATGCTTGAAGTTGTGAAACAGTATCCACGAATGTTCCTTGAAACAAGTTCATTCCTGTGAACACTTCTGTTGCAATAGCTATAATCAGTCCCCTTACCAACCTCTCTTTTTGTCATGTTACTGTAACCTGATCAAGGCGGAACTCTTATGCCTTTATTCCGCCTCGTATTCTATATAAAACATCCAAATGCAGAACGGGGGGGGTCTGTGTTGTTCTGCCTCTGAGCCAGAATTATTGGTAGTAACAGAGCCAGAATCGATGTCTGTGTAAAAGGGACTGCCGGCACGGTGGGAAAGGGGTGTAAAGATTTGTATCTTGACATTCTTCTTTCCGAGACCAGCGCAAGTCTCCATCTACAGTGTCAAAGGTCCGTACAGCTTTCTGGCTCACATTGATTCCTACTTCTCTTTACTTTCTCCTCAACATATTTCTGATCCACGAACATGTTGCTTACACGAGTCTGTCCGATCCTCTCTTCCTCGTTACCTCTCTCTCTCTCTCTCTCTCTCTCTCTCTCTCTCTCTCTCTCTATCACTCTTTCTTTCTCTCTTCTCTCCATTTGTGAGTGTAGTTTTCTGTGACAGACTTTTTTTTCCCTGTACAGCCAGCTCTGCTAAAGGAAAATAAATGTTCTATATATTTAACGGAAGTGATTACATGTTGGGCGGCACGGTGGTGTAGTGGTTAGCGCTGTCGCCTCACAGCAAGAAGGTCCTGGGTTCGAGCCCCGGAGCCGCCGAGGTCCTTTCTGTGTGGAGTTTGCATGTTCTCCCCGTGTCCGCGTGGGTTTCCTCCGGGTGCTCCGGTTTCCCCCACAGTCCAAAGACATGCAGGTTAGGTTAACTGGTGACTCTAAATTGACCGTAGGTGTGAATGGTTGTCTGTGTGTCAGCCCTGTGATGACCTGGCGACTTGTCCAGGGTGTACCCTGCCTTTCGCCCGCAGTCAGCTGGGATAGGCTCCAGCTTGCCTGTGACCCTGTAGAACAGGATAAAGCGGCTAGAGATAATGAGATGAGATGAGATGAGATGATTACATGTTGATATGATGCTCAGCAACTTTGCATGTGTTTGAAGAGTGGTATAAATGCGCATAGCTCACAAAAGCACCTCAACATTCAGTTAACCCGCCATTGTTTCGAAAGCAGTGCCAGTATTCTCAGGATGTTCATGTTTCTGACTCATAGATACGTCACTCTAGATGCCTACACTCTGTTGTGACACGTTACGTCTCTGATTACGGAACACGGCTCACAGTATAAAAACACACACTGGCACAGCTACATGGCAGCTTTATTTAGTTCACTTTAAATCACTAAAGCTGGAATGTAGAGGTGCCTTCTTTACGCCAGTATTATGGAATATCTGTGTAAAAAAGGCTTGTGAAACCACCAAGCCGTGTCAGGAAACTGACCCTGAAGACTCCTTCCACAAATGCTAAATAAACATCTCTTCACAGAAAACTTTACCATATTGTCTTTTGAAAGTGCATTAGGTAAGATTAGTTTGGGTTGTTTTGGGTTTTTTTGCAAGATTAGGTAGGTTCGACATTTGAATGGTTCCCACCCATGTCATAAAGCGCCACTCCCAGGATCTTAAGCCTTGGTCACAACCGGCCGTACATGCTCCTACGGCCGGTCTACGTGCAAAAAACGCAAGAAACGCACGGAGGGTGCGCGTGTGACGTGCTGATTTTCGAGCCGTAGACTGGCCGCAGACCGGCCGCAGAGGTTCTTTGTCATGTCAAACAAACTCTACGGGCGCTTACGTTTTTTTTCAGGTTGCAAGACAAACTTACGGCCAACGTACGTCTTTCTCCATGAACAAAAAAAAAACGCAGCGATTTGGGAAATGCCAAAAATCGCACGGCCAAAAAATCGTACGTCTGGTTGTGACCTAGGCTTTAGGCTACGTCCACACGAGTATGTCTTAGTTTTAAAACATCACTTTTGCTACCTTTACGCCTGCTGTCCCCACTACTCCGGAGCTTTCGCGCCCCAGTAACGAAGACTTTCGGAAACCTTACTGGCCTCATTTTAGTTTGAAAACTCCGAGGTAGCATTTTAGTGTAGACAGGCAAAAATGGAGACGTTTGGAAACGATGATGCAGACATCCACATTCACTCCCTGATTGGGTCTCATCGGTCATGACATATCCTTCCCTGATTCATCACGCTCCTGTCACATGACCCTTTTCTGGAAGAAAACAAATGGCATCAGCTGTTTATACAGCTTGTGCATGTCCAGTGTACGTGAATAGTCATGTGTTATAAGTTTTTCCAGCGTGTTAGAGATGGAAATTATTTCTGATACAGAGCTAAAAGGATTGTATGGATGGAGATCGTTTTCATTTTAAAAGTAAAATGTGTTAATGTGGACGTACCCTTAGGTGGCCCGTATGGTGTCTGTGACAGCTGACAGGAAGCACATCCAAACAGAAACATCATTCAGACTGAAATTCAGGTTTCCATATGTGTCTTCTCAGCAACTTCTGCTGCTGTTCATCTAGTTTTTTTGTTGCTGTTTTGTTTTTAATATATTCTGCCATAACGTCCAGGTTATTTGCACAAGTACAAAATTTTAAAAAAAATGGACTACTGCGCCTTTAATCTGTTATAAGGAATGTCTGCCTTACAGTCCCCTGAGTTATTACTATAGAAATAATAATGTATTAAAGCGAGTGCATGAACTGAACCTTGCAGCTTGCTACTTATAAGAGCCACTGTTATAGAAAATTAGTCAACACTTTCTGACCAATCAGAATGGAGCATTAATCATACAGTAAACCCAGCCAACATTTCTAGCTCTCTCTGCAAAAGTTGTTGCTTTGTAATCATGGTACATAATAGAGTTTAATGGCGTGTCGTTAATCACTGGCTGGGGGTCAAGTTATGCAGGTTAATCATGAGAAAGAGAGTCTTGTTTCAGTGGCGAGCAGGTATTTACTAGTGTCAGACAAAGCCTGGCTCCATGCACCGTTGACTAACAGCCAGATCTGCACCAATAATTCACAGAAAGGAAAGTTTCCTCCCTCTCAGAGATGATTCCAGCTTCTGCCATCCCAAACTCCCTGAGTGTCAGGTTTTATTCTCCTCTCTTTGCTTTGTTAGTGTTTACAACGAAGCTGGCAAATTGGGTTGCACCACGTGTCTGCAGTTTTATCATAAATCCCATTTCTTTTAAACCTATTTATACGGCGGAGAATGTAAGTCTGTGCTCTAGCTGCATTTCATTCCTCCCTCTCTAACACCGGTTTCTTCATGCTTAGTTTATGAGCGTGTAAAGGAGCATGAAGGAAGTAGGCATGGCAAGAGGACGTTGGCTAAGGTGCAGTTTTATCCCTCATTCTTGCATTGGCTCACCTGCTGAGTAAGGATTCAGAGTTGCCATTGTAATCACTATATTCTACATCCTCGGTGATGTAATGAATACACACAAAATATATATAAATATTATTAAGTAAATAATCATATGAATCATCCTTTTGCATTCTGCTGCAAAAGCATTTTTCAGCCCTAAGCTTTACACTTTCTGTATAAGGTTTTAAATCATATTTTCTGCAAAGAGCTTGTGAATTGATTGCACAAACGTGTATCTGTGAGCATATGAATAGTGCGTTCTTAGTGGAAATGACAGTGTTGAGCACTTCAACAGGCAATGATTTTTTTGCCTGTTTTTGGCTTCCTTCCATGGTTATTAGGAGCTGCTCTATGCTGGTATCAGTGCCGGTTTGTAGGCTGGCAGGGTGGATTGAAGATTGCATGCTCGTCTTTAGCAATTTAGCAAAGATGGCAAACTAATGCACTTATTACAAATAGTCATTATGAATTCGTGACTATTATCTCATCTCATTATCTCTAGCCACTTTATCCTGTTCTACAGGGTTGCAGGTAAGCTGGAGCCTATCCCAGCTGACTACGGGCGAATCGTGACTATCAGTATATTCGAAATATATTTGGATACTAATACTGTTTAGTATAAATACACAGGTGAGTATAGAAAATTGCGCTGATTGGTCGAGAGATTCGGACTGTTTCTCAATAATCACTTCGAGCGACTCGGTAAAATGGTGACTTGGCAAAATGGCTTTGTCACCGTAAGTGAGAAAGAATTACAAGATATGGAAGAAAATGCTACGCACTAAAGATGCTACGAAGTTTGGTCTAAAACTATTCAAAGGTAAGGTAGAATTGTGATTTATTTTATCGATTTCAAAACAAAGTATTTCATGTGAGCCGGCGTAGATTGCCTTTGTTACATTTGCATGTTGCTTGTGAAGTTTGAAATAAATGATTTTTTTAATACAATTTTTTTTTAAATAACTCGACTTTGTCTCAGTTATTATTCACCGATATTCACTTCACCTTCGGTGGAAAATTGTTAAATACACTCACTGATAACTGTACACTGGCTCTTTCGTATGCAATCAGCCAGTCATGTGGCGCCAACTTGATCCATAAAATCTTGCAGATACAGGTCAGTTAATATTCACATCAAACAGACTGTGGAGATGAAGAAATCTCCGTGACTTTGACCAGATGGGCTGACCTAAATATTTCAGAAACTGCACACTGGTTTGAGCTACTCCTATACAGTGTCTTGCAAAAGTATTCATCTGCCTTGGTGTTTGTCCTGTTTTGTTGCATTACAAGCTGGAATTAAAATGGATTTTGGACGGTCAGTACCATTTGATTTATACAACATGCCTACAGCTTTAAAAGTACAAATTGTTGTTTTATTGTGACACAAACAATAATTAAGATGGAAAATAACCATAAATCTGGAGTGTACATTAGGTATTCACCCCTTTTCGTATGAAACCCCTAAATAAGAGCTGGGCCAACCAAGTCACATAATTAGTTGATGTGCGCAATCAAAGTATCACATGATCTGTCACATGATGTCTGTATAAATTAACCTGTTCTGGAAGGACCCTGAATCTGCAACACTACTAAGCAACCAACATGAGAACCAAGGAGCCTCCAAACAGGTCAGAGACAAAGTTGTGGAGAAGTATAGATCAGGGTTGGGTTATAAAAAATATCCCAAACTTTGAATATCCCAGGGAGCGTCATTAAATCCATTATAGCAAAATGGAAAGAATATGTCACCACTACAAACCTGACAAGAGAAGGCTGCCCACCAAAACTCACAGACCGGGCGAGGAGGGCATAATCAGAGATGCAACAAAAACACCGAAGATAACACTGAAGGAGCTGCAAAGATCCACAGCAGAGATGGGAGGATCTGTCCATAGCCCCACTTTAAGCTGTACACTCCACAGAGCAGGGCTTTATGGAAGAGTGGCCATTAAAAAAGTAACTGCTTAAGAAAACATGTTTGGAGTTTGCCCAACAGCATGTGGCCAACTCTCCAAACACATGGAAGAAGATTCTCTGGTCTGTTGAGACTAAAATTGATCTTTTTGGCCATCATGGAAAATGCCATGTGTGGCACAAACCCAACACCCTGAGAACACCATTCCTACAGTGAAGCATGGTGGTGGCAGCATCATGCTGTGGGGATGTTTTTCATCTGCAAGGACAGGAAAGCTGGTCAGGGCTGAAGGAAAGATGGATGGCACTAAATACAGGGCAATTCTGGAGGAAAACCTGTTTGAGTCAGCCAGAGGTTTGAGACTGGGATGAAGGTTCACATTCCAGCAGGACAATGACCTAAACATAAAGCTAAAGCTACACTGGAGTGGTTTAAAAGGAAACATTTAAATGTCTTGGAATGTCCTAGTCAAAGCCCAGACCTCAGTCCAACTGAGAATCTGTGGCATAACTTGAAGATTGCTGTACACCAATGCAACCCATCTAACTTGAAAGAGTTGGAGCAGTTTTTGTCTTGAGGAATGGGCAAAAATCCCAGTGGCTAGATGTGCTAAGCTAATAGACATATACCCCAAAAGACTTGCAGCTGTAATTGCAGGAAAAGGTGGCTCTACAAAGTATTGACACTTTTTTTTTGGGGGGGGGGGTGAATACCTATGCACACTCCAGAGTTCGGGGGGGGGTTCATCTTAATTATTGTTTGTATCACAATAAAACAACAATGTGGACCTTTAAAGTGGTAGGCATGTTGTGTAAATCAAATGGTGCTAACCCCCCAAAAAATCAATTTTAATTCCATCTTGTAATGCAACAAAACAGGACAAACACCAAGGGGGATGAATACTTTTGCAAGACACTGAAATTCATGAAGGCTTCTGTAACTCAAATAAGTGCAATTTACAACTGTGAGCAGAAAAACACCTACGAATGCACAACGCATTTGACGTGAAAGGGCTACAACAGGAGTCGCAGTGAGCCTGTGCCCACTGTAACCTCAGGCTACATCTGCTCTAATACTGCGTTCACTTCCTGGTTGGGTCTCATCAGTCATGACATGTCCTTCCCTGATTTGTCATGTCACGGTCATGTGACCCTTTTCAGGAGCAAAACAAGCGGCATCATGTGTTTATACTGGCACATGCATGCCCGATGTGCACACGCATGCCTAATGCACCCCCTGAAATACGTACTGGTGATTTGACATGTGTGAGAATCATCACGCCTTACCTGCTGGTTTGACATGCCTCCTCTCCATCCACAGCTGACGCTCGACCACGTCCTTGCTGCCATAACCATTTCGAAATATGATGCTTAATAATGAAAATTGCAGTTTGAAGGAAGGTATTCAAAAATACGTTAGCAAAAATACTGCCTCGTCTATTTAATTTTGAATTATTTTATGAACAGGCATTGGTAAAGTTGAAGTGTTTCGCTGCTAGAGTCTATTTCTGTAGTTTGAGGAGAATATAATAGGTGTAAAAGAGTATATTCAGCTAAGTGACTCTTCAAGCTACTCATAAAGAGAACTTGACCTTGAATATGTGAATGAAAAAAGCTAATTTAGTGCATTCATCTTATTCAGATTAAGTAGAGAAAAGACTTTAATTGCTAGAATGATTACTGCTTTAAATGTCTTATGGTGCAACATTTGAGTCATTTATTCAGCAGCTCTTCCTAAAGTCAGCCAGTGGTGAGGCGAGCACAAGACACAGCTGCTTTTTTCACACTCCTTATCCTCATCATTTCCGAAATGCAGCCCAGCGCAAGAGGAAGGAGGGAAGAAAGTGACTGTGACTGGCATGAGCGTTAGTGATGAGAGTCAGAAAGTCTGCATAAATAGAACTCTTTACATAGCCTCTGTGGGTTATACCGATGAGCCGTTTTGTTTGAACAACTTCCCTCTTTTGTTTGTTATCAGAATCCAGGGCAAACCAAAGAAGGCACTAAAAGGAGAACAGGACGACCTATTTCAACCTGCACATAAGCAGATCAAAATTTCGGTGTGTAAAGATGTCCTCTTATGTGTGGACTGATGGGAAATAGGCAGAATTCAATGCTGCTGAGGATGGAGATGTGACACAAAGGTGTGACACAATGCTATAAATGTGTTTTTATCCCAAAGTAGAACGAATGGTGTAACTTTAAGAACCATTGATGTGTTCAAATCACTGAGATTGACATTTACATAGCAGCAGACAAACAGTTGTCCTGTTTGCATAAGCCAAACCCAGTGAAATATTTTCACTAGTTTAAAAAAAAAAAAATCAGTGTTTCTGAAGCTCTTTGTATTTGCCTGTGTACGTATATGTTGATGAAAGCCAATTACCTCTAAATGAAGTCATTTTGAAGTCGGTTTATTTGTATAGCGCTTTTAACAACAGACGTCGTCACAGAGCAGCTTTACAGAAAAATAAAGACTTTAAACATATGCACTAATTTTATCCCTATGTAGTTATCCCTGATGAGCAAGCCTCTGGGACAATGGCAAGGAAAAACTCCCCAAGACATCATGAGGATAAAGGATGAAGTCTGTTTTGTTGAAGTTATCGACTGTTCATTGATGGAGACTTGAGTGCAAAATTGTTCATGACAACTGCAGTCCTATGGCATTTGTAGTCCTAAACCATCGTAGCAAGTAAATAAGTACGTGTCCAGAGCCATCTTCTAAGTGCATCTTTCGACTGTCCATACAGAGTCATCCTCCACAGGAGTGAAGTGATGAGACTCCAGCCAGAAGTAGGGCATCAGGATGGATCAGGCAGGTCCGAATGACCTTAAATTAAATTCCCAGGCATGTACATGACATAGCTGATTTGTAGGGGAAGCCATAGACTAATGGTTAAAGAAGCAGCTTTGGGACCTGGTTTGAGTCCCTGGACCAGCAGGAATGGCTGAAGCACCCTGGAGCAAGGCACCTAACCCCCAAGTGTTCCCCGGGCTGCTCTGGGTGTGTTGTACGTCGCTTTGGATAAGAGTGTCTGCTAAATGCCATTAATGTAATGTGATGTATTTGGCAACGCCCATAAAACTCTAAAAGGAAACGCTAACACAGTTGAGGTTAGAAGGTAAAAATAGGTTTTCTCAGAGGTGAAAGTTATTTTGACTCGCATCTACGCCAATATAAAATATGTATTGCTTCACAGTGTAACAGTAGCCGAAAGACCAAAATATGAAGCTAAATTATGGAAAAGGTGAATTCCAGATGAACTGAGTGAGGTAAAAAGAAAATGAGAGGGAAAATCCAGCATATATACCAGGTGATCATGGACACCAATAAGCTGCTGTGTTTGTTTTTAATTCGAACTGAAGTGTCTCAGTCAGAAATCCTTCACACCCTCTCTGATGCCATGTTAGAAAAGTAGAACGGTGTGTGTGCACAGGAAGAGAAGTGAAGTGCTCAAAGTGACTTAGTGCTCGCTCTAATAAAATGTTACACAGCATTAAAAGATGATGCTGCGTCAAACGGGATTGAGCCAGTCCTCCTTTTATAGAGCAGCATGCTTAATTAAATGACTGGATTTATATTGTCTTGGTTTCTTTATTCTTTCATATTTAATATGCCATTAATATGAAATGACTGGGTTTCACAATCCACAAGCTAAACTTGACAGAATAATCCATACATAAACGTGCAGTAACTTTTACACATTTAGGAGCATGAGTAAGATGCAAAGTTTTTTCTAAAATTACGGTATTTTTTTTCAATGAATACCAAATTTCTTGTGTTGGCGAATAAATCCATTCATATCCAACTTGATACTTAAATGAGACCCAGTGTGTTCGTACATTCTCAAAAATCATGTTGATTTGTTGATTCTTCCTCATTGGTACATTCAGGAACTAGACAACGTACCTGCACCAGTCATTAACAATCATGTCAAAGGTTGTTACGTGCCATATGAAGGGTAGGAATGTTATGGTCTCACTGCTTTAATTAATCACTGTTGACTTTTTCAAAATAAATAAAATGTTCCTTAAACAACACCATGCGCTACGAATATCACAGAAGTACATTAAACGATTGTTGCTATAGTTTTTTCCAACATAGGTACTTTAGCGACTCTTCATTAAGGTCATACAAACCAAATGAAATGCTGCTGCATGAGAAGTCAGATAACTGCTATATTTGGTGCACATATTCAAAGCATGTTTGCATCATGAGTTGGTATCAATGAACTAAAGTCAACTATTTTGGGTGTAGCAGTTGTTTTGTGATCATGTGATCATTCACATAGAGAATGCAGATTTCACGTAAGACCTGTTTTACAATCAGGGGAAACTTTTCGGGTCCACAATAGTCCAAAAATCAAACCTCTGATTTTTGTGTTTCTCTGCTGCCAAAAGTTACTTTTTGAGATGGAAATGAACTGTGCAGAATTTCAGAGCTACAGGTCCTATACTGGGCATGTTACTTGTGGTGAGAAGATGGCATTTATTGCATTTCTAAAACTGACCACCTTTCTTATAGTCCATTCGAGTAAGGGATACAAAGTGAAAAACTATTGAAATGGATGTGATTTTAAGTACAACCCTGATTCCAAAAAAGTTGGGACAAAGTACAAATTGTAAATAAAAGCAGAATGCAATGATGTGGAAGTTTCAAAATTCCATATTTTATTCAGAATAGAACATAGATGACATATCAAATGTTTAAACTGAGAAAATGTATCATTTAAAGAGAAAAATTAGGTGATTTTAAATTTCACGACAACAACACATCTCAAAAAAGTTGGGACAAGGCCATGTTTACCACTGTGAGACATCCCCTTTTCTCTTTACAACAGTCTGTAAACGTCTGGGGACTGAGGAGACAAGTTGCTCAAGTTTAGGGATAGGAATGTTAACCCATTCTTGTCTAATGTAGGATTCTAGTTGCTCAACTGTCTTAGGTCTTTTTTGTCGTATCTTCCGTTTTACGATGCGCCAAATGTTTTCTATGGGTGAAAGATCTGGACTGCAGGCTGGCCAGTTCAGTACCCGGACCCTTCTTCTACGCAGCCATGATGCTGTAATTGATGCAGTGTGTGGTTTGGCATTGTCATGTTGGAAAATGCAAGGTCTTCCCTGAAAGAGACGTCGTCTGGATGGGAGCATATGTTGCTCTAGAACCTGGATATACCTTTCAGCATTGATGGTGTCTTTCCAGATGTGTAAGCTGCCCATGCCACACGCACTAATGCAACCCCATACCATCAGAGACGCAGGCTTCTGAACTGAGCACTGATAACAACTTGGGTTGTCCTTCTCCTCTTTAGTCCGAATGACACGGCGTCCCTAATTTCCATAAAGAACTTCAAATTTTGATTCGTCTGACCACAGAACAGTTTTCCACTTTGCCACAGTCCATTTTAAATGAGCCTTGGCCCAGAGGAGACGTCTGCGCTTCTGGATCGTGTTTAGATACGGCTTCTTCTTTGAACTATAGAGTTTTAGCTGGCAACGGCGGATGGCACGGTGAATTGTGTTCACAGATAATGTTCTCTGGAAATATTCCTGAGCCCATTTTGTGATTTCCAATACAGAAGCATGCCTGTATGTGATGCAGTGCCGTCTAAGGGCCCGAAGATCACGGGCACCCAGTATGGCTTTCCGGCCTTGACCCTTACGCACAGAGATTCTTCCAGATTCTCTGAATCTTTTGATGATATTATGCACTGTAGATGATGATATGTTCAAACTCTTTGCAATTTTACACTGTTGAACTCTTTTCTGATATTGCTCCACTATTTGTCGGCGCAGAATTAGGGGGATTGGTGATCCTCTTCCCATCTTTACTTCTGAGAGCCGCTGCCACTCCAAGATGCTCTTTTTATACCCAGTCATGTTAATGACCTATTGCAAATTGACCTAATGAGTTGCAATTTGGTCCTCCAGGTGTTCCTTTTTTGTCCCTTTAACTTTTCCAGCCTCTTATTGCCCTGTCCCAACTTTTTTGAGATGTGTTGCTGTCATGAAATTTCAAATGAGCCAATACTTGGCATGAAATTTCAAAATGTCTCACTTTCGACATTTGATATGTTGTCTATGTTCTATTGTGAATACAATATCAGTTTTTGAGATTTGTAAATTATTGCATTCCGTTTTTATTTACAATTTGTACTTTGTCCCAACTTTTTTGGAATCAGGGTTGTACAAATGTTCAAGTCCTGTGGTGGTAACAGTAATAACAACTGAAGTGGTGACGATCCTTGTGGTTTTCCGGAGAGGACGCTTTTTGACTGACTCGCATTTCAACCACATGTGAAGCTCTGCTGCAAATGTGTCCTCCATCTGTTTCAAGTCCTGTTTTTTACTGTACAAAAACAGAGTATTCTGGTTGAAAAGAGACAAATATTTCCTTAAAAAATAATTTACAAACTCATCTTATAGTGAGCGATTTCCAGAGAGGACATTTTTGATGGACACAGGATCCTGTCAGAGGCACTTAGTTTACAAGAAAAATGTAACTTCCACTTAAATATCTTTCTATTGTGAATGAAAGTACTGTATAAGTCCCAAAGCAAAACCTTGTTAGTGCTTAAAAAAATGCAATTCTGAATTTAACCAGTAAAATCTAAGTGTAATAATTAAAGTGGAATTAAATGAAATGACCACAAAGTCAAAACTGAGGCCGCATTTGACTCTTACAAACATATTTATAAGAACTTATAAGAGACAGTGCTGTAGGTAGGGCCGGTGTGTCCCTGGAACGTCCATCCATCATCTGTAACCACTTATCCTGTGCAGGGTTGCAGGCAAGCTGGAGCCTATCCCAGCTGACTATGGGCGAAAGGTGGGGTACACCCTGGACAAGTCGCCAGATCATCACAGGGCTGACACATAGACACAGACAACCATTCACACTCACATTCACACCTACGGTCAATTTAGAGTCACCAGTTAACCTAACCTGCATGTCTTTGGACTGTGGGGGAAACCGGAGCACCCGGAGGAAACCCACACAGACACGGGGAGAACATGCAAACTCCACACAGAAAGACCCCCATCGGCCATTGGGCTTGAACCCAGGACCTTCTTGCTGTGAGGCGACAGTGCTAACCACTACACCACCGTGCCGTCCCCTCCCTGGAACATAAGGTATAAAGAACTGCAGCATTTATACACTGAACCTACAGTGGTGCTTGAAAGTTTGTGAACCCTTTAGAATTTTCTATATTTCTGCAGAAATATGACCTAAAACATCATCAGATTTTCACACAAGTCCTGAAAGTAGATAAAGAGGACCCAGTTAAACAAATGAGACAAAAATATTATACTTGATCATTTATTCATTGAGGAAAATGATCCAATATTACATATTTGTGAGTGGCAAAAGTATATGAACCTCTAGAATTTGCAGTTAATTTGAAGGTGAAATTAGAGTCAGGGGGCGGCACGGTGGTGTAGTGGTTAGCGCTGTCGCCTCACAGCAAGAAGGTCCTGGGTTTGAGCCCTGTGGCCGGCGAGGGCCTTTCTGTGCGGAGTTTGCATGTTCTCCCCGTGTCCGCGTAGGTTTCCTCCGGGTGCTCCGGTTTCCCCCACAGTCCAAAGACATGCAGGTTAGGTTAACTGGTGACTCTAAATTGACCGTAGGTGTGAATGTGAGTGTGAATGGTTGTCTGTGTCTATGTGTCAGCCCTGTGATGACCTGGCGACTTGTCCAGGGTGTACCCCGCCTTTCGCCCGTAGTCAGCTGGGATAGGCTCCAGCTTGCCTGCGACCCTGTAGAACAGGATAAAGTGGCTAGAGATAATGAGATGAGATTAGAGTCAGGTATTTTCAATCAATGGGATGACAATCAGGTGTGAGTGGGCACCCTGTTTTATTTAAAGAACAGGGATCTATCAAAGTCTGATCTTCATAACACATGTTTGTGGAAGTGTATCATGACACAAACAAAGGAGATTTCTGAGGACCTCAGAAAAAGCATTGTTGATGCTCATCAGGCTGGAAAAGGTTACAAAACCATCTCTAAAGAGTTTGGACTCCACCAATCCACAGTCAGACAAATTGTGTACAAATGGAGGAAATTCAAGACCATCGTTACCCTCCCCAGGAGTGGTCGACCAACAAAGATCACTCCAAGAGCAAGGCGTGTAATAGTCGGCAAAGTCACAAAGGACCCAGGGAAGCAACTGAAGGCCTCTCTCACATTGGCTAATGTTAATGTTCATGAGTCCACCATCAGGAGAACGCTGAACAACTATGGTGTGCATGGCAGGGTTGCAAGTAGAAAGTCACTGTTCTCCAAAAAGAACATTGCTGGTCGTCTGCAGTTTGCTAAAGATCATGTGGACAAGCCAGAAGGCTATTGGAAAAATGTTTTGTGGACGGATGAGACCAAAATACAACTTTCTTGGTTTAAATGAGAAGCATTATGGTTGGAGAAAGAAAAACAGTGCATTCCAGCATAAGAACCTTATCCCATCTGTGAAACATGATGGTGATAGTATCATGGTTTGGGCCTATTTTGCTGCATCTGGGCCAGGACGGCTTGCCATCATTGACGGAGCAATGAATTCTGAATTATACCAGCGAATTCTAAAGGAAAATGTGAGGACATCTGTCCATGAACTGAATCTCAAGAGAAGGTGGGTCATGCAGCAAGATAACGACCCTAAGCACACAAGTCGTTCTACCAAAGAATGGTTAAAGAAGAATAAAGTTAATGTTTTGGAATGGCCAAGTCAAAGTCCTGACCTTAATCCAATCAAAATATTGTGGAAGGACCTGAAGCGAGCAGTTCATGTGAGGAAACCCACCAACATCCCAGAGTTGAGGCTGTTCTGTATGGAGGAATGAGCTACATGTAAAATTCCTCCAAGCCGGTGTGCAGGACTGATCAACAGTTACCGGAAACGTTTAGCTGCAGTTATTGCTGCACAAGGGGATCACACCAGATACTGAAAGCAAATGTTCACATACTTTTGCCACTCACAGATATGTAATATTGGATCATTTTCCTCAATAAATAAATGACCAAGTATAATATTTTTGTCTCATTTGTTTAACTGGGTTCTCTTTATCTACCTTTAGGATTTGTGTGAAAATCTGATGATGTTTTAGGTCATATTTCTGCAGAAATATAGAAAATCCTAAAGGGTTCACAAACTTTCAAGCACCACTGTAGTTGCAGGAGTTAGTTGGTGTTATTCAAAAAAATAACCATGATTGTGAACTCATTAGCAAAATATGCTGGTGACTATTTATGAACTTTTGCAATGCTATTTTCAGAAAAAAGTCTATATTTAATTATAAAGAAGCTTAATTTCAAAGAAGGAACAAATGAAGTATGGTTAAATGTTTGTTGCTTCTTTAATCCATAGGATAAAGCATAAATTTCTTTATTGTATCTCATCTCATTATCTCTAGCCGCTTTATCCTTCTACAGGGTCGCAGGCAAGCTGGAGCCTATCCCAGCTGACTACGGGCGAAAGGCGGGGTACACCCTGGACAAGTCGCCAGATCATCACAGGGCTGACACATAGACACAGACAACCATTCACACTCACATTCACACCTACGGTCAATTTAGAGTCACCAGTTAACCTAACCTGCATGTCTTTGGACTGTGGGGGAAACCGGAGCACCCGGAGGAAACCCACGCGGACACGGGGAGAACATGCAAACTCCACACAGAAAGGCCCTCGCCGGCCCCGGGGCTCGAACCCAGGACCTTCTTGCTGTGAGGCGACAGCGCTAACCACTACACCACCGTGCCGCCTCTTTATTGTATATTTCCAGGATAAAACAAGTGTAATATATTAACTTTAATATATTAACTTTAGGGCGGCACGGTGGTGTAGTGGTTAGCGCTGTCGCCTCACAGCAAGAAGGTCCGGGTTCGAGCCCCGTGGCCGGCGAGGGCCTTTCTGTGTGGAGTTTGCATGTTCTCCCCGTGTCCGCGTGGGTTTCCTCCGGGTGCTCCGGTTTCCCCCACAGTCCAAAGACATGCAGGTTAGGTTAACTGGTGACTCTAAATTGACCGTAGGTGTGAATGTGAGTGTGAATGGTTGTCTGTGTCTATGTGTCAGCCCTGTGATGACCTGGCGACTTGTCCAGGGTGTACCCCGCCTTTCGCCCGTAGTCAGCTGGGATAGGCTCCAGCTTGCCTGCGACCCTGTAGAACAGGATAAAGCGGCTAGAGAAAATGAGATGAGATATTAACTTTAATACATACCGGGTATGTGAGTGCCAACGTTCCCGTTATTTTTAATACATTTTTCTTCTCATCAGCATCTTGGTTGTAATACTACAAGCGTGACCTTTTCTGACTTGGTTATCATACAATAACAATGTCTTACCCTAATACACCTATAGTGAGGCTAGCGTCTCCTCCTTCAGAGTTCTCAAACATAGCCCCAGGTTATTTGCCAAGCCAGAAGCCGCAGTGGATCAACTCCACTGAAAATTCTTGCAAGTCTTCCTATCAGTGAGCCACTACAAAGGCAAATCTATCAGCCATGCTGCAACTTGGAGGGATTTAGGAAGAATTCAGCAGAGAGAAACTGGGCTTAAAACAGTCCGAGTCTGAGCTGGAATTTACTGCTGGAAGTATGAACTAATTAGGAATGCAAAGGTAGCCTCCAGCTTCTTCTCCAGAGCTCTCTCCTAGATCCCCCCTCCCCCTTTGAGGGTGGCTCATCTGTAATTCATTTGAATCCAGTCTATCATTTCCACCAGGGCTGAGAGGGGAGCCAATATGGTGCACGAAACGAGAAAAAGATCTCACCTTCTATCTTCATATTTTATTGCACTATAAATTTTGTCAAAGGAAGGTTACAGTGATAAATATCCTTTGTTTTCAGAGGAAACATAAAAAGCAGGCGTGTAATGTGTAACACATGAGCTGCACCGACTCTGCTTGTGTTCCATTATGAGTAAATCACATTGTTTGAGGATGGAGTCAGTGGGCTGAAGGAGACTGGAGTGTGTCCTCTGGTTAGAAGAAGTTAGTCAAAGAGAAGTGGACAATTTCTCCCCTCTCACTTGATTTACGACTTGGATTGAGAAGAAAATTTGTCTTCGGTCTAAGTGGTGGGTATGGTAGAAACAGATCCGTGGAAATTGTTATTCCAGTCATGGTTCATAATGTCAAAGAGTCACAGAGTCTCACTGTTTGAAAACTTACCGACAAGGAAAATGAAAGAGTATTTTTTTTAATTCCTCCAGACAGCAAACTATCCATTCACACTTTTAGCCCAACACTTTCTCCAACATGCTGTAGTGTATGCAGGCAAATGACAACTGTCATGTTGCCATTTCTCCTGACGAAGAACTGAAAATTTTTGACCTTGATTCAAGGATTCGGGATCAACTCAAAAACTCCCGAGTCAGCCACTCGCACCAGCTACTCATGTGCTTCTGCATGAGATGGAGGCCTTGTAATGCTCTGACAGCTTGTCAGGACACTCCATGGTAATGGATTTCAAATGCTTGCTATGTTTTTGTGTGTGTGTAGCCAGAAGACAGTGCATGTTCTTGTAGCGTTTATAAGCGCTAATGTGCTTTTTTTTTTTTTTTTTTAAATATGCCAAGTTTTTATATCCATTATAAGATTGGGTTGGTACCCAGGTGGTGTTATCTTATTGGGCATATCCAGACTTGTTATGCTGCTGGGTGTAGGATGCATCTTGTCTTGACGTGTGACTCTGTGTGTGTCGGGGCAGGTGAGTCAGTAGGGTGCAAGGTTCACTGACACTGTCTTGTGCTAGTGGTGAACTATAGTTCTATTGATTTACCACTGCAACTGCCATATAAAGCTGATGTTCTCTTTGTTCTCTCCTCTGCTGTTCTTCCCTTTACTTTTTTCAATCGACTTAAATTCTCCATATTTTTTAATGCCGTGTCTTTTGGATTTCCACTTCTCCGCCTGTGTTCATTTTTGCCTCTTTCCATTTCCTCAAACTGTATTTGTTATTTTACATCTAATTTCCCTTCTTCCGCTCGATCTCCCTCAATCCCTCATGTCATTTCCTGCACACTCCTTCGCACTTGCCTTTTCCCTCCTCATTCCTCTTTTTTCTAATTTTGTTCATCTTATCCCTCCTTCTCCCTTCTGTCCTGTCTTCATTTCCTATTTTTCTCCAACATCCCTCCTTAAATCCCTCTCTCTTTTTTTCTGTCCTTCTCTGCAGCCTCATTGGAGAGCTCTCCATAACCTGAGCAGTCCCAGAGACCCACCAGTCACCACATGACCGTCCGAGTGTCTTCGCGAATGTCGGCAGCACACACCAGCCTTCCTGCCCAAACTGAGTCACCTCGAGCCCTGGATCAAACCCTTGTGTCCCTTCCTTTTCTCTTTCCCTCTCCCTTGCCCATACTCCGTCCCCATCCCACCCCCTCCAAATACCACCCCTGAAGACATTTCTTCTTCTTCTTCTTCTTCCTGTGCCAACTGGAACATCTCTGAATTGGACCACCGATATTCTTCTTGCTAAAAGGACAATTGGCATTGAGAGACTAATTAACTGGCCAATTAGTCCACTCACTGTATGTCATTTTACCAAGTGTAGCACTTTACCTTTCCTGTAGAGAGTCTGTTCGCTATGCTACACTCTTCAGACCAGCATAATGTTCAGGCACACACATTAGATCTTCTAGTCACTGCAGTAGGGCTACTTGTCACTTTTTTTCTACTTTTACATCTTTTTTCTTACTCCATATCTTTTTTTTGTGACTTCGCCTCTCTATAGAGGGACTGCGTAGAGACGTTTTGCACATCTGTATATTATGTGTGCCTCATGTTTATTCCTGTAAGTCTGTTGTCTCTTTCTGTATCTTGTGAGCTTGTCCTCTCTCTGTTTTTCTATCTGTCCTCTATGTCTGAGTTCCCTCTGATTTCCTGTACGACTCATCCTTCCTTCCCTTAATCTGAAGTACACTGTGACTCTGACCAGCTGTCTTAATGTGGCAGACGCCACCTCATCTATTCTCCTACACTCTCACCCTTTCAAATCAAGGCAGCCTCCATGCTTTCCAGAAGAAAAAAAAAAGATAGAATATGAATAAGGAGAAAGGTCAGTCATTGCAAGTCAGGCAAAACACTATTCCCATTTATTAATCTACAGCACATGGTGGGTGTTTAGTGTCTGATCTAAGAGCAGTGAGAGAACGTAGTGCTGATTCCACCATGTTGGGAAAATGGCTAGTGTGTTTATTTCACAGGGGAAAGAAAGAAACCTTGAAAATAATGGATCATGTCCTCTCCTGAAGCCTGGCTTCGCTCCTCTCGCTTGTCATGCCCCTGGAGGAAAGCAATAAATAAAAACGGAGGAATCTAGATATGAAAGGTCACTATTAAAGCATTGCAGAAATGTAACAAAGCAGGAGAAGTGTGTCAGAGAAAAAGGGATGTGCATTGCCTGTCGTATGGAAGTCATGATTTTGTTTTACAGACGTTTTCTGAGGCATCGCTGTGGTGTGATATGGCCATACACTGTTACCTTTATTGCTATGAAGCACAATAGAACTGCTCAGCTGAATGGACATTGCTTAGTCATTGGTATTCATTTTAAATCTAAAGTCCATATGATATAGTGTACCAGCTGGAAAAAAAAAAAAACTAACCATACTTTTATAACTGTAGCATGACACACGTGACTAGTTTTCCAAATATTTTAACCAGAAGTGGTGTGTTTGAGTCAGTGTAAAGGATCAGTTCTAGGTTTGTGAAATTAAAGGCTACAAAAAGTCAATTCATGATCTAAAAATGGGAAATTGTAGCGGATTGAATGGTATCGATTAGTAGACTGGACTGTATGTATTAGCAAACCACGAGAACAGTAGTGGTGTTGAGAATTACACAGGAAAAGGCATGTTTCAGTTAAACTACTTGCCACCATTTCATGGCTGGATGAAGCCACTATCTGGTACACAGGAGAACACTTTTGGAAATGGTTTTTGTGATCGTTGAAATGTTGTGCAGTAATAGAATAGTGAGTGAGGCATATAATTAATCTTTAATCTATCTACTAGACTATCTTAGACTGTGTCCGTGTCAGAGCCGGCTGCATGAAAGTCGCATGGTTCATGAAGTATAAGCGCAGTATTAAAAGGAAATAGACGGGTAATATTTATTTACATATCATTTGCCTCTACTGTGAGACAAGCACTGAACACTGACACTCTATACTATAAAACTATATACTGTATATTTTAGCTTCATTGCAGGTGTTTCCTTGGTTTTGATCTGAAGCTTGGAATGGTTAGGTTTCACTGAGTGTAGCACACTAATCAGTCAAAAGATGTCTCGTTTACTGATGGACAGTAAATTTTGTCTGAGTTTTTATTTCCCTGCAGCATTTTTAGCCTTTTTCTGGTTATAAAAAAAAACTGTTCCTGGTCCTTCATAGCTGAAAAAGTGCTTGTGGAAGAAGAACCATTTGAGAAAATGATTTGATGACATCTGGAAAATTTGATGGCTAATGTTCCATGATATTACAAAATGTCAAAATGGGAAAGATGGTGGGCAAAATTGTTCTGTGCTGAACTTTTGAAATGGTTGAGGAATAGAAACGTGCAAAACTGTAGATCGTTCCTATCAAAATTGTTGAAGGTGGCTGTAGCTACAGTTGTGGTCAGACGTTTACATACAGTGACATGAATGTCATGGCAATATAGGGCTTTCAGTAATTTCTTTGAACTGTTCTTTTTCTGTGGCAGAATGATTGTACAGCATACATCTTTAATTAAAAAAACACTAATTTGGTGCACAAGTTTTAATTTTCTTTGGGTTTTCAGAAATCAGTACAGGGTTAAAATTATACATACAGGATCAAAAACTTACATACAGCACACCTAATATTTGGGTAAAATGTCTCTTTGTAAGATTCACCTTGACCAAACTTTTTTTTTTAAACCATGAACAAGCTACTGGCAGAATTCTGGTTGAATATTTCACAACTCTTTATGTTAGAATTAGTAGAGTTCAATTAAATTTGGGTTTTTTTGTTTGGTTTTTTTGGCATGGACTCGACTTATAAGCACGGTCCATATATTTTCAATAGGGTTGAAGTCAGGACTTGTTTTAAGCTTAATGTTAGCCTGCTTTATCCTCCACAACCAGCTCTGATGCGCGTTTGGTTTCATTGTTCTGTTGTAACTCCCAAGTCGTGTTCAACTTTCTGATGGTTTATACTGGAGAATTCTGAGATAGTCCTCCTTCTTCATTATTCCATCCACTTTGTGCAATGAACAGTTCCACTGGCAGCAAAACAGCCCCAGAGCATGATGATCCTACCACCAGCTAGAACAGTGTTCCTGGTGATGTGAACTGTAGACAGTGATCCATCAGCTTCCAGTTCATGGCAGGGCTGTGCCATGGTGGTTCCTGGGTTGTTCCTGACCATTCAAACCAATTTCCTTTTAGCTGAGAGTGACAGTTTGGGTTTTCTTGAAGCAAAGTGGCTTGGCAAAGTGACTACACTTCACAATAACTTGGATACAATTGTTTGAACTGATCTTGGAATTTGTAGTTGTTTAGAAATGGCTCCAAGAGACATTCTGGAGTTGTGGATATCTGTGATCCTCTTTCTCAGATCTGCATTGAGCTCCTTGGACTTTCCTATTTTATTGTGTGTTGGTCAATCCAGTGAGTGCTGTAAACAAACCCTTTTTATGAAGGCACAGAGAAGCTACCAGCTGTAGTCAATCACGATCACTAACAGGAAGTTAAGAGACCTCAGCCTTGGCAAGATAAGAGACATTTTGGAAGTTTCAGCACCTCTGAATTAATAATCTAAGTGAGTGTATGTAAATTTTTGACCCTGTATTCAGTTCAGAAAACCCAAAGAAAATTAAAACTTGTGCACCAAATTCTAGTGGTCTTTTTTAAATTAAAGATGTATGCTGTATGATCATTCTGCCACAGAAAAAGAACAGTTCAAAGAAATTAATGAAAGCCCAAATATTGCCATGACATTCATATCCAAGATGGCATTCATGTCACTGTATGTAAAGTTCTGACCACAACTGTATAGACCATGTACATGATGGTTTAGTTTTAAAAACACATCAGAACAAAGGATAGAGATTGATTAACTAGCGCAACATACCTCTTAGCTCATAACTCATGTCTGTGTACCTCAACATGCTTTTGCCTAGCGCTAAAAGCCCATTCATCCTAATGAAATAAGTATCACATATCTCAGAGTAAGAGAACCGATCTCAGTCAGGTCCATTATGTCAGTGTGATGGTGTTTATTAGTATTTAAAGAAACTGAACTCTTATTTTGGAACGACTAATCGCAAAGCGTTTTAGCATAGAAGTGCGAATCTCGGGTGAGGTGCTCTCTGTGTAACATCATCCAGAAACATCTCTGTGCTTCTAGTGACATGCTGTGAAAAGCCTCCAGTAAAAGTGAGGAAATGCAGTATTGATGGACACATCTGTAGTAATGCTCTACACACCTGGTAAAGTTTGCAGTGTGTTAAATCAGCACGTGCAGACTTGAGTCAGGACCTAATCTAACACTGATGACTGTCAGAGTGCCATTTGGGAAACATCCTTATCACGGCTGCTGCTTATAGTGAGTCGGTTATTCTGATGAAAGGCCTGTACACGAGTGTATGTCTGAACACTCAGACACAACATACACACTAGCATGCATGATAATATTTACATATAACTATTTTGTACGTTCTTTTCTGATGTGCTTAGTTATATATTGTTGGTTATGCCAGTGTTGCCCAAACCTGTTGCTTCCCATCAAACCAGGGGTATTCAACTCAAATTTCCAGTTTCATAAAGTTCTTTGTTTGCAAAGGTCTAGATAGCAACTACAGGGAATGCCATGGCCTAATGGTTAGAGAAGCAGCTTTAGTACCAAAAGGTCACTGGTTTGAGTCCCAGGACCAGCAGGAATGGCTGAAGTGTCCTTGAGCAAGGCACCTAACCCCAACTGCTCCCAGGATGCTCTGGGTATGTTGTATGTCATTCTGGATAAGAGTGTCTGCTAAATGCCATTAATGTAATGTACAGACTGAATGGTGGCAACAGTTAGCTTTTCATTCTGAACCATTAATGATTTGGCAATGAATAAGACAATATTTATGTTTTGTCCATTCATTTTTTTTTAATAATATGCCATGTAGTCAGTTTGCATGGCATGGTGGTGCAGTGATTAGCACTGCTGCATCACAGCAAGAAGGTTCTGGGTTCAAACCTCACGATCACCTGAGTCTTTGCTGTATGGACTTTGCATGTTCTCCTCGTGCCTGTGTAGGTTTCCTCCAGGTGCTCCAGGTTTCCCCCCACAGTCCAAAGATGTGGATTCAGTCAAACTGCCTCCTCTAAATTGCCCATAGGTGTGAATGTGAGTATGAATGGTTGTTTCAGTGTTGGCCCTGTGATGAACTGGTGACATGTCCAGGATGTACCTTGTCTCTCACCTATAGTCAGCTGGGATTGGCTCCAGTTTCCCCCTCAGACCCTGATGGATAAGTGTTATAGATAATGGATGAAGAGATGGTGGATGGATGTTTTTGTCCATTCAAAAATCAGAACAGAGAGGGTTAATGAAATGGAAAAATCTATGAAAGTCAGTGAAAACCCTCCACTTTCTTGGCTGTCTTTAGCCTTGTGGCTAATCACGGATCCAGTGCGGATCTATTCCAGAAGCCATGCTGGTTCATGTTTAAAACCAGAGCTGCTGTATAACGACAAGGGTTTTTTTTTCCTCCATCCATTGATCTCTTTAGCTCTATTCAGTCCACTGAAATATTTTACTAGACTGTCAGTTGTTGGCCCCTGCTCCAGATGGTTGACATTTTTGTTTTCCTAGCTCACAACACAGTTGAACCAATACATTTGTACCTGTCTGCTTTTGTGTACCTTTGTGCATGATCACAAAAACACTATAGCTAAAACAAACTACAAAAGATAATACTGTATAATATAAGTATATATGCAAAATTCTTAGGCATGATTTTTAGTACAAACTTTATCGATTTTTATTTAATAATTTCTACATTATCGAGTCAGTACAAAAACATTTTAGACAAAAACATTTTACTTTTCAGACAAGAAAAACAACATAATGAAAGCTGCTGCTGGGTTTTGCTGCAAAGATAAGAAGCAACTGAGACAAAGTGTCCAGATGAACTATGGCTGGTTTTGTAAAGATACTCAGTAAAACTTCCAGCCTATTTCCTTATAAAACTGCACACACTGTACCTGAGAATTATTATTTTTTGATGTAATAAGGAAACAACGATTAGCACATATTGGTAGCGTATATTCTGTAATTTGTCAGAAAAGTATGAGTTTCCCTCAGTGGATAATTTTGTCCCATCAGTAGGATATCTGAGCAAAAATATAAACCATCTGGGGCCTGGAGTGCTCGTTTGAGGAACACTGGGTTATGTTAATGCATAATGCATGTCTCTCTCTCTCTCTCTCTCTCTCTCTCTCTCTCTCTCTCTCCAGTTATAATATCAATGCATACGACTTTACATTTGCATACATGGCTGAAAGCAACGGTTTGATTTCTGCCATTTTATAGCATGCTGCATTATTCTTTTCTGCTCTTGTGTAAGAAACAGGCATGCAGACTGAACCTATAGAGCCCTGACCTTTCCTCCATTCCCATATAGTGTGCCTAATGATGGATAACAATGTTTAAAATGGAATAAATGCATTAACATGTTACAAGAATTGGTCTACATGTGTCTTTTATTGTGTGCTTGTTTTGTTTGCGTCAAGGAAATGCACAGATGGGTCTGGAAAAGATACTGTGTGCACGTGTATACACACGGTACTTAGGCACCCTATTTTTTTCATACAAACTTTGTTATAGATTTCTATTTTATGACTTCTACATTATCGAGTCAGTACAAAAACATTTTAGAGTCCAAATGTTCGTTTTCCAGCACAAAATTAAAAGTTACAGAGAAAAAAAGTTTGTATCTGAGCAGCATATTACATAAGAGAGCACTTTTCAGATTAAAAAAGAGAACATAATGAAGGCTGCTGGGTTTTGGTGCAAAATGAAGAAGCGAGCGCGACAGTCAAAGTGTCCAGAAGAACTGTGGCTGGTTCTGGAAGATGCTCAGTAAAACCTACAGCTCATTTCCTTATAAAACTGCACTCACTGGACCTGACACTACTTTTTTGTTGTTGTTTTTTTTTAAAGCAAAGGGTCGTCTCACACCAAATATTGCCTTTGTTTCATTTATTATGGCTTACTGCTGTTTATAGTATTTTTTTTTAACGTTGAAACATTTCATTTCAGTATTTTTAAGCCCTTTTTGGTCGACAGCATTTCTTTACATGTGCCTAAGACTTTTGCACAATACTGTGTGCGTATATATAAAATCATAGTCTCCCAGCCACAGTTAAAGTGACGGTTTGGAGTTTTTTGAGCCCTCTGCTGCCTGTGAGCCGGTTTGCTATGAAAACACTGACAAGTTTTCACATTGCTGCGCCTGACCCCAGGACTCTGTTAAACCTATATATGCCATAATTTAAAAAATGGGGCATCTCTGCTTTGAATGGGACAGAGATGATTTCTGGGCCAGAAAAGAAAAGCATGATCTGTAGAAATGAAAGACTTCATAAAGTAAAGAATAAAATATGATATGCTGTTAAGAAAAAATGATCAATGATGAGGTGGTGATGCGTTGCCACTTAATCATAGCACTAACAACACATCACTAAACGTTTCATTCCTCTTACATCACAACGATTTCTCAATGATTATGTTTATTTTATTAATTAAATAATAGCTTGTACTTTTTAATCAGTGTATAGCTATTAATGTTGTGGAACATCCGTGCAGCAAGTAAACAGTCATTTACTCTTTCTGTCTCGGAGTTAATAAGACAAAAAAAAAAAAGCCACAACTTGAAATAAGGAAAAGTTAATTAAAAATAATTCAGAAAGATTGGCCCTATCAACGGGGAGTATTAGACATTTAGACTAATTAGACTCCGTGTTTTCTGTGTTAAATAACTCCACAATTTCATGTTTATTATTAGCCTTAGATGATCTGGAGTTGTCACTTTAGAACAGACACCGTATTGCAATAAGTGCATTAATATAAACCTGTGATTTGTCTTACAAGCAGAACTAATTATCAGAGCTGCCATTGTAGAAAATGAATCAATACCTTTTAACCAATCAGATTCGAGAATTCAGCAGCACAGTGGAATAAATACAGCAATATGGCAAATACTTGTTTGTTTTTTCATGAATCTTTGAAATGAAATGATCTTATTATTACAGACCTACAAACACTTTAATTCAGTCCTATGTTTGGTCAGTCAGCATTAGTCGGCTTCACTGCACACTCTGAATATTTCATCTCATCTCATCTCATCTCATTATCTCTAGCCGCTTTATCCTGTTCTACAGGGTCCCAGACAAGCTGGAGCCTATCCCAGCTGACTACGGGTGAAAGGCGGGGTACACCCTGGACAAGTCGCCAGGTCATCACAGGGCTGACACATAGACACAGACAACCATTCACACTCACATTCACACCTACGGTCAATTTAGAGTCACCAGTTAACCTAACCTGCATGTCTTTGGACTGTGGGGGAAACCGGAGCACCCGGAGGAAACCCACGTGGACACGGGGAGAACATGCAAACTCCACACAGAAAGGCCCTCGCCGGCCACGGGGCTCGAACCCGGACCTTCTTGCTGTGAGGCGACAGCGCTAACCACTACACCACCGTGCCGCCCACTCTGAATATAATATAATATAATATAATATAATATAATATAATATAATATAATATAATAACATAAGGGAAGAGTCAATGCTGTTTAACTCGGTTATATGTGTTCGAAGGAAGTGGGATAGCCTTTAAAACAACATGCATTCTGCCTTGCGTGTTGCGATAATCTACACACTAAACTGAAACTGACCTGGACACACACACACACACACACATGCACACGGGGCTGAATTCATTTTGCTGATGGAGTGAATTGCAGCTGGCCGGAGAGAGGCTGAGAGATGAGCAGAACGAAAGAGATGATCATCCATTACTCTGACTCCAGCAGAAACACTTATCTCCTCATATCTCATTTTTAACTCCTGTCTCTGTTTTTGTCTCTCTCCTTCCATCTCTCTTTGTGTCACTCTTTGCCACATAAGCAATGTTGTTTTATTCTATTTGTATTCACTATACACAGAGCAGATTTATTCTTGCTTTCCCTTTCTATCATCATCTTTGTTTCCCTCTCTGGCTCTCCAGCTCAGCTTCTCTTCTCTTGTCTAACTCTGTCTTTCTCTTACTGTGGATGGTGTGAACTCAGGAGGCATCTACACACCATCAAATGAATTAAATATCATAGGCAGCACTCTGAGAGCTTGCCAAATTCAGAGAAGCCAGGCATATGTGTGTGTGTGTGTGTGTGTGTGTGTGTGTGTGTGTGTGTGTGTGTGTGTGTGTGTGTGTGTGTGCGCGTGCACATGTGCAAATCCTTGTGTGCTTTAGGTAAGCTAAATCATCTAATTCAGCACGGATTGGTCCGGCATCTGATTTCTGTTGAAATTCACACATTTCCAGAAAATATTTTTAACTTTAGTTTGTCAAGGTCCACTGCAAGCAATCTTTTACGCATGATCTTTGGTATAAGTCCTAATCTCTCTCTCTCTCTCTCTCTCTCTCTCTCTCTCTCTTAAACAAACATTCTGATTCCCTCTGTTTCCAGAAGGTTTCCTGCATCTCTCTCTCTCTCTCTCTCTCTCTCTCTCTCTCTCTCATTTTAAAAAACGAGTCCCCTGACATCCACACATGGTCTGCATCAGAAGAATATTTGGACCCACATCCCATAATAACTGCTGTTTCAAGAATGTTCAATATCTTAAGCCACGTATACACACACATGCACGCACACACACACTAGGTGGAACTTGACAGTGGAAAAAAGGCTGTTTAAAAGCTGAAATTGTGGCACTCACCTTTATAGCCACAGTCAGCCTACATTTCCATCCAATTTCACAATATAATTGATTGTGTACACATGTCAAAGTGTGTGTGTGTGTGTGTGTGTGTGTGTGTGTGTGTGTGTGAGACTTGTACTTATGACTTGGCCATACCAGGCAGTCACCTATGCCCAGCTAACCAGCCCAGTAGGGAATCCATGCACTTTCAGCAGCCTCCAGGCGCCACTAAGTTCGATGGAGTGCTGTGAGCACGCTCATTAAAGCCTGCATGGCCACTAAAAACCTTCCTTCTCCTCCCCTCAACTCTCTCTCTCTCTCTCTCGACTGCTTTAACTTCTCTAACCAATAATGAGGATCTGCTACATGGAGCTCATGCTGGTACTGTATGTCATTAGTGCCCCCCCACACACATACACACACACCTTGGATGGTTGTTTCTCACCATTGTGTCCCCTAACTGTAACTGCTTGCGTGGAAGTCCCCTGCTGGAGGCTGAGGTCTGTTTAACTGTGAGAGCGTGTGGTAGAGCTGGAGCTGCACTTGTGAATTTGGGCCAACATTTTGAACAAAGTGATCCATGGTTCCATTTTTATTCTTCAAATTCAATGGACAATAAAAATATTCTGATGGTAGGTTTTAACATCCATCCATCCTAGTCAATCCCAGCTGATTTTGGGTGAGAGGAGGGGTACCCCTGGGCAGATCGCCAATCTATCGCAGGGCTAATACAGACATGAACAACCATTCACACTCACATTCACACCTATGGGCTATTTAGAGTAACCAGCTGACCTAATTCACATGCTTTTGGACTGTGGGAGGAAACCCGTGCAGGCATGAGGAGAACATGTAAACTCCATACAGAAAGGCCCCAGTCGGCCATGAGTTTCAATCCCAGAAGCTTCTTGCTGTGAGATGAAATTCCCTGTTGGCTTCTGTGTCTTGTACTTCTTGAAAGATTCCAGTTTATTCCCAGGAAACTACAGGTATCCAGCTAATCATCAGCCAGCAGTCACTGTGGAGCTTTTCCTTCTATAATTAAACTACCACATACATCTCATCTCATCTCATCTCATTCTCTCTAGCCGCTTTATCCTGTTCTACAGGGTCGCAGGCAAGCTGGAGCCTATCCCAGCTGACTACGGGCGAAAGGCGGGGTACACCCTGGACAAGTCGCCAGGTCATCACAGGGCTGACACATAGATACAGACAACCATTCACACTCACATTCACACCTACGGTCAATTTAGAGTCACCAGTTAACCTAACCTGCATGTCTTTGGACTGTGGGGGAAAACGGAGCACCCGGAGGAAACCCACGCGGACACGGGGAGAACATGCAAACTCCACACAGAAAGGCCCTCGCCGGCCACGGGGCTCGAACCCGGACCTTCTTGCTGTGAGGCAACAGCGCTAACCACTACACCACCGTGCCGCCCTACCACATATATTTATAGACAAAATAGTTTGTCCTTCTTCATAGTACATAACTTGCTCTATTATAGATCACTTTTCATTCACAGTCTTTGTTGATGGTGTATACAGTCCATCCAAAAAAGAAACACATCCATGACTTGTTTAATGTGAGATTATTCAACGACACGTCATGCAAGTCAGGTGCTGTGGAAAATCCATGATACAAGTTAGCTTTGTTATCATTAAGTCAACTATAAACAATCATTCTGTCACCAACTTCTCTTTTTTCCTCTCTTGATGTGACAAAAAAGGCCATTTATCATGTTACTAAGGAACCAGAAAGCCATGTGTCATGACTTTCTCACGGCAAAATACTGACTGAGCTTTATAAAGCACTGACATTGGAAAGGCCCTCCATAAATGTTACGTAACATCTCTATATGTTTTTCTTTCTTAAATAACAACACGATAAGAATGAGTGCTTTAGAGCAGAGCCCCGTACTTAAGAGAAATGCATCGACCTGGTTTTTGATGGCTTTGACCATACAATGTTCATACAAACGTGTACCACTAAAGGGAACCTGACTGTAAGTGCAAGGCAATGTATCTCATAAACTCTTGACCACCAGACAACAAAATTTGTCTTTATTTACATAAGAGATATGGGTTTTTTTTTCCAGCGCTTATTTTTAATTTGCTTTTTAAAAAATAATGTGGGATTATTTACTAACACATTTAATGGAAAATATTCACGACAGTTTCATATAAAACTAGCTAAAACAGTTTTATTAGTCCACTAGCTTTTTGGACAGTTGACAGTTTCTGTCATGTAAGGGTGATAATTGGATGTAACTGCAGGAAGAGTTTTATCGAAAACACTGTCACAAGACAATGCAGCAATTTATTGATGTGAAATACACAACACTACACAATTCAATGGTTGATATGCTATAATATTATTATTCTATTCAAGTCGATTTTGTGCTCTTGCAAATATTTTTCTCATACACTCATCAGGAGCTTCGCCTTCATGGCATTACATGGCATATCTTCTGATGCCAGCCTTATACCAAATGACTTTTCAAGCAATTTCACTGTCGCAGATAAATTTACAATGTCGTAATAAAATCATGAGAGTTTTGCTAGAGTTGTATGGCACCCCCATCATCTCCATCGTTTGGTCTAAAGTGGTCAGGATAGCTGTCTTAAGTCAGTCTTTTTCTTATCCTGTTGCGCCAATAAAAATTAGCAGAGTTTAATATTGTATTATTATAAGCTTTTAGAATTTGGAATTTTCACTGAATTTTCTCTGTTTAACCTCCTAAGGCCCAAGCTGTTTTTTTTACATGCATTTTTTTTAATTTCTTTTTGCTATTTGGGCTTATTAGAACCTGATTAGAATAAAAACTAAGCATCATCTTTTGATAAGATGTACTTTTAGAGAAAAAGTATGTCCACATATGTGGATTCTTGTTCCTAATTTCCATAAAGTGCTGTCCACGCATGTGACCGTTAAGCCCTAGGAGGTTAAATAAAAAAAAAACTTATAGTTTGCTGAAAGAGAAGAGCAGAGAGGATTGAGAATCGAGCAGCTGTGATTTGTTTACACCCAATACTAAAATTTGTAGCATCCTAGCAAACATCACAAAGACATGTATAAAGAGCCCCAAAATGCTACTTACATGGGAATAAATGATGCAGGGTTTATCTTGTAGTGTCCTGATTCCCAGATCTTTAACCCAGCCACATATAAAAAGTTGTACAACCCCGATTCCAAAAAAGTTTGGACAAAGTACAAATTGTAAATAAAAATGGAATGCAATGATGTGGAAGTTTCAAAATTCCATATTTTATTCAGAATAGAACATAGATGACATATCAAATGTTTAAACTGAGAAAATGTATCATTTAAAGAGAAAAATTAGGTGATTTTAAATTTCATGACGACAACACATCTCAAAAAAGTTGGGACAAGGCCATGTTTACCACTGTGAGACATCCCCTTTTCTCTTTACAACAGTCTGTAAACTGAGGAGACAAGTTGCTCAAGTTTAGGGATAGGAATGTTAACCCATTCTTGTCTAATGTAGGATTCTAGTTGCTCAACTGTCTTAGGTCTTTTTTGTCGTATCTTCCGTTTTATGATGCGCCAAATGTTTTCTATGGGTGAAAGATCTGGACTGCAGGCTGGCCAGTTCAGTACCCGGACCCTTCTTCTACGCAGCCATGATGCTGTAATTGATGCAGTATGTGGTTTGGCATTGTCATGTTGGAAAATGCAAGGTCTTCCCTGAAAGAGACGTCATCTGGATGGGAGCATATGTTGCTCTAGAACCTGGATATACCTTTCAGCATTGATGGTGTCTTTCCAGATGTGTAAGCTGCCCATGCCACACGCACTAATGCAACCCCATACCATCAGAGATGCAGGCTTCTGAACTGAGCGCTGATAACAACTTGGGTCGTCCTTCTCCTCTTTAGTCCGAATGACATGGCGTCCCTGATTTCCATGAAGAACTTCAAATTTTGATTCGTCTGACCACAGAACAGTTTTCCACTTTGCCACAGTCCATTTTAAATGAGCCTTGGCCCAGAGAAGACGTCTGCGCTTCTGGATTATGTTTCGATATGGCTTCTTCTTTGAACTATAGAGTTTTAGCTGGCAATGGCGGATGGCACGGTGAATTGTGTTCACAGATAATGTTCTCTGGAAATATTCCTGAGCCCATTTTGTGATTTCCAATACAGAAGCATGCCTGTATGTGATGCAGTGCCGTCTAAGGGCCCGAAGATCACGGGCACCCGGTATGGTTTTCCGGCCTTTACCCTTACGCACAGAGATTCTTCCAGATTCTCTGAATCTTTTGATGATATTATGCACCGTAGATGATGATATGTTCAAACTCTTTGCAATTTTACACTGTCGAACTCCTTTCTGATATTGCTCCACTATTTGTCGGCGCAGAATTAGGGGGATTGGTGATCCTCTTCCCATCTTTACTTCTGAGAGCCGCTGCCACTCCAAGATGCTCTTTTTATACCTAGTCATGTTAATGACTTATTGCCAATTGACCTAATGAGTTGCAATTTGGTCCTCCAGCTGTTCCTTTTTTGTACCTTTAACTTTTCCAGCCTCTTATTGCCCCTGTCCCAACTTTTTTGAGATGTGTTGCTGTCATGAAATTTCAAATGAGCCAATATTTGGCATGAAATTTCAAAATGTCTCACTTTCGACATTTGATATGTTGTCTATGTTCTATTGTGAATACAATATCAGTTTTTGAGATTTGTAAATTATTGCATTCCGTTTTTATTTACAATTTGTACTTTGTCCCAACTTTTTTGGAATCGGGGTTGTACTTCTCCATGCTCTTCCAGGTTTGTCCGTGTAGAACGATGTCTGCAGCACCAGGTAGTTTGAGATGTCAGAGAACTTAATAGATGGATAATTTTACATCTCATAGGAAAAACCCTTCTTTGTTAGTGTGTAAGGATCTATCCCTTCACAAAGAGCAACTTTCCGAAGGTTTCTTGACCATGCATTGGCTTCTAAACTGCGAAAATAGTTGGAGACGGTTTCATTAGCGCTTTACATAACGGCAGCCAAATCAGTTTGCCTGACCACCACTTCATTCACCGAAAGTAAACTCACAAGCAAAAATCACATAACTGAATACAACCTATATTCTATTCCAGGTTAACCACTCACAAAGCATGACCGAAAAACCTTTAACTCTGTGGATTGTCAGTGATAAAATTGGGAAGATTGTGGCCACACACTGTGACTGTATGGCAGGCCTTGGAGAGAGCTGTTCTCACATCGCATTGTTGTTGTGGGCTCGAAGCTGGAGTGAAACAAAGGGATTCACTGACACAGATAAAAAGGTGAATTGGGTTCTTCCTACTGCTGTGAAAAAAGTCTCCTACTCCCAGATCAGAGATATTTCCTTTCGAAAGAAATGTCCAAGTCAAGTTCTTCAGCCACAATCAGAAGTTCAACACAAAGTTGCAGGGAGACGGTAATACCTTTTATCTTTTTCTCTATTTGAATGATTGGAACAACCAAAAACAGCACAAAAATGAACCATATTTAAGACAGATTAAGCCTTGCTTACAGGAAAGGCAGTGTCTGGTTGCCCCCCAGGAGACATTATCACATGTTATGTGACATCACGTGCAAGGGGTCTATTAAAAGTCTTTTCATAGTTTTTTTAAAGTTATTCAGTGTATGGTTAGCATTAGCTGATATACTGAATTTGGGAAATATGTATAATACATCATAGACAAAGTTACATAATAGGAGGAAACCCTTAGTGTAGGACTGACGATGGTAATACCATGGAAAAATAATCAGAAGATTACATAGAACTTTGAGGAAGTGCAAGAAAAGTTCCAGGAAAAGATGTTCACTTACTCAACCTTTGCTTAGTCAGCTCCCTCTAAGAGCAGTACAAACATCTGTATTATTAATTCCTTACACTCCCAGGAACTGTCCACGGACCTACACTGTCATGAGTACATGCTGTACCTCTCCTATTAGTTTCTCAAGAACTACTGAACAGTAGGCTTCAGGATAAATAAAGCAATAAGCTGAGAGTTTAAGGGATTAAGTGGCCTCACCTTTTATCAGTAAATCTGATCTGGTTTTACGCTGTCCCAAATTATAAAATCAAGTTGTGCAACGAAGCGTCATATAATGAAGAAAAATGTGATTCACTGTTTCCATGTGTACTTAAGGAACATCTAATTGTACATATGTTGAAAAAAAAAGCTGTTCAGGTACAAAGATCTGATCCGTCATCGCTGGATCTATAGAGCTACCACCCCACTCCCCTTTCCTCCTTTTTTTCTTTTCTCTTACACATGTCTGTTCAACTATCCTGGCCTTGTGCCAGGCATAAGTGAAGAACATAACTTACATTTATTGCAATCAGATGAGACTAGAGCTTCCCTCATCACCTTTTATGCGCTGTATATGAGTGCTGACGATGATTCGTACTTACCTTAAGAGGGCAAGGAGAACATTATACATTAACAATACATTAAAGAGAAGGGTTTTTTGCTGGAAACCACTTTAATAAAATGCAATAGAAATTCTGTCATTACCCATGTTAAAGTACAGTATCAATACACACCTTTTAGTTCAATGTCTTTTCTTTATTTTTATGAAATAAAAGACATTTCATGTCTTAAAGTAATGATGGATGTTGTTTCTCTTTACTTAGTTGAGCGGTTCTTGACATAATATGGATTACTACAGTTGTGTAATAGGGCTATTTAGTGTATTTTTATTATTTACTGTTTGATCACAAACGCATTAAGAAGGCAAGAAACTCGTTCACTAATTAACTTTTGATGAGGCGCGTGAGGCGGCACGGTGGTGTAGTGGTTAGCGCTGTCACCTCACAGCAAGAAGGTCCGGGTTCGAGCCCCGTGGCCGACGAGGGCCTTTCTGTGCAGAGTTTGCATGTTCTCCCCGTGTCCACGTGGGTTTCCTCCGGGTGCTCCGGTTTCCCCCACAGTCCAAAGACATGCAGGTTAGGTTAACTGGTGACTCTAAATTGACCGTAGGTGTGAATGTGAGTGTGAATGGTTGTCTGTGTCTATGTGTCAGCCCTGTGATGACCTGGCGACTTGTCCAGGGTGTACCCCGCCTTTCGCCCGTAGTCAGCTGGGATAGGCTCCAGCTTGCCTGCGACCCTGTAGAACAGGATAAAGTGGCTAGAGAGAATGAGATGAGATAATGAGATGAGATGAGGCACGTGAATATCTCTTTTTCATACACTCATATTTAAAATTAAGGCCTAGTGTGTCATCATGTGCTTACAGATCAGAGAAACTGAACCACTGTCACACCTTTTTAAAGTGCTTCAGCTCCTTAGTCATTAATCCATCTTCAGAAATATTAGTCAGTAACTACTGTGAATTATTAGTTAATTATAGTGACACGAATAAGAAAATAGGATGTAGTTACAAGAGGAAGGAAGCTTGATGGGTCCCGGGACTTTAATCTTTATTTATTTATTTATTTACTGTTGCTAATTTGGTGTGGGGGGCGGCACAGTGGTGTAGTGGTTAGCGCTGTCGCCTCACAGCAAGAAGGTCCGGGTTCGAGCCCCGTGGCCAGCAAGGGCCTTTCTGTGCGGAGTTTGCATGTTCTCCCCGTGTCCGCGTGGGTTTCCTCCGGGTGCTCCGGTTTCCCCCACAGTCCAAAGACATGCAGGTTAGGTTAACTGGTGACTCTAAATTGACTGTAGGTGTGAGTGTGAGTGTGAATGGTTGTCTGTGTCTATGTGTCAGCCCTGTGATGACCTGGCGACTTGTCCAGGGTGTACCCTGCCTTTCGCCCGTAGTCAGCTGGGATAGGCTCCAGCTTGCCTGCGACCCTGTAGAACAGGATAAAGCGGCTACAGATAATGAGATGAGATGAGAATGAATTTGGTGTGGTTTTAAATCTGCAAAGAAACTTTTTTTTTCATTTAATTTCATTGTATTTATCTTACACCTTTAACCAGAGTCATCTTAATGTTCCACTGACGCACTGCAACTTGAGTGGTCCTCCAACCATCTCTCTACCTTCTTCCTACTGTACTGTGCAAAAGTCTTAGGCACATGTAAAGAAATGCTGTCGACCAAAAAGGGCTTTAAAATAATGAAATGAAATGTGTCAACATTTAAAAAAAATACTATAAACAGCATTAAGCCATAATAAATGAAACAAAGTCAGTATTTGGCGTGAGACGACCCTTTGCTTAAAAAAAAAAACAAAAAAAACATAGCAGTCTCAGGTACAGTGAGTGCAGTTTGATAAGGAAATGAGCTGTAGGTTTTACTGAGCATCTTACAGAACCAGCCACAGTTCTTCTGGACACTTTGACTGTCACACTCGCTTCTTCATTTTGCACCAAAACCCAGTAGCCATGTTAAAGATGGCACAGTCCTGAGCTCACTAGTGCTTTCCTTTTTTTTTTTTTTTAAAGAATGTACCAAATTGTTGATTTGGCCATGCCTAATGTTTCTGCTATCTCACTGAGAGATCTGTTTTGTTTTTTCAGCCTAACGATGGCCTCCTTCACTTGTATCAACACCTCTTTGTAGTGCATATCATGAGCTCCCATGAACAGCTGCCAAATGCAAATTCAACACCAACAAGCAGCAATGCGGGGCCAAGCAGCCACATGCTAAGAGATTGATGTTATGTTGGAGAGATGGTCATAACTTGTGCTGACCTTGAAAATTTTAAATGACCTTCAATGGGGCATCCAACAGTGTGATCAGGCATTGGAATTTTGTTTCTAACCAAAACACAACATGAGATATGAGCCAAAACACATTTTTACAAATTATAGCGCCCCCATTGGTCAATTTGCACCAAATATGGTGCAGACCCTTTTGGAGGGGTGTGGCTTTATGTCGTTAAGTTTGGTTGAGATATGTCAAAGGGCTGCCGAGATATGAGCTCACTTCCTGTTTGGCGTCGTCGCCACTAAATTTGATTGGTTGCTGTGCAGTGACAGTTTAACCCTTTGGTGACTGACCCCTTGAAAATGGTTCCTCCAGGAACGATGACGTTTCAGTTGTCAAGACAATGGAAAAACTAAAATACAAAAACAGAAAGATACGTCACAATGCTCTTGTGCACAAAACAAAATGCTCTTGTATTTGTATTTGTATTTTAGTTTTTCCATTGTCTTGACAACTGAAATGTCATGGTTCCTGGAGGAACCATTTTCAAGGGGTCAGTCACCAAAGTCAATCGCTCAAAAAAATAGACCCTATATGCAGTATAGTCTGAAGATGGTCCATGTTAATTTTCATGAAAAATGGTAAAAAAAAATGTAGAAGTAGCATTTTATTCAATTTTAACAAAATCCAAAATGGCGGAAAATCTATCCAGGCGGAAAATGACGTCATAGGGTGCATTGGAATCGGCTTGGCCCAAGGATTCCAGGGATACCAAGTTTTTGAGAATCGGATGTACGGTTCAAAAGTTATGAGCAAAAATGTATGTCAAACTTTGACCAGTTGGTGGCGCTAGCGAGTTTGAGGTGGCAACATGAAATTTACTGAGAAGAATCAAGAAACTGTCCAGAATCAGTGTGCTAAATTTCATAACTTTTTACCATATGGTTCTATAGGCTGCCATAGACATCCTATACGGAAGAAAGATGCTTGAAATAATAATAATAATAATAATAATAAACCATAGAAACACTAAAGGTGCCTGCAGCTCCGCTGCTTGGCCCCTAAAAATCAGCTCCAGACGTTTTATCTCCTTAATTTGTCATGAAATAATGAGGAAAAAATTCATAACTGGCTATGAAACTGCTTAGCTGAACGAAACTGATTGTCCAATTACTTTTGAACCTGTAAAAATTGAGGGACGATGTAAAAACTAGATGGCTGTAATTCATAAATGGTTAAGTTAATGTAATAGTTTTTTTAACACTTTGAATTAATTAAAGCTTAAATTTTACACTTTGATCACATCTTGATAGCTTGATTTAAAATCTATTGTTGTGGTTTACTGAGGCAAAATTATGAAAACTGCGTTGCTGTCCAAATACTTATGGACCCCACTGTGAATCCGTTTGTATCCAGCTTGAAAAAAAATGAGGCTCAATGTCAGGTTTTTTGATCATCCACTTCTTTCAGCCATCTTTGAGTAGAATGTGTGATTTAAATCTGTCAGTGGTGTAAGACAGCACCGGCTCTCGGTGATTATTTATTAAATCTCCACATTCTTGCTATGTGACAGGCCGATTCAGCTCAGTTTCCCTTTCCTCCACCTGAAGGCAGCTCTCCTCCAGTGATTAATCGAAATAACATATTTTGGGGTGTTGTTTAGCCATTAGCACACACTGACTACAATCAGCAATGAAATAAATCTATTTCTAATCTGTTTAAAGTACAGTGCATTAGCTATGACTCAAAACAACACTGTGCTGTCCTTCTAGTTAGAAAATGAGCTAAAGGTCATATTACAGTGTTGAGACTAGGTGATGATAAATTTGTCTAGCTATGCACAATAGAATACTGTACTTAGCTATACATGCAACCAAATGCTTTGGAATTGTCTTAGCTTTATAGCTAACAAGTGGAAATACTTTGAAACAGTCCAAAGGATTTAAAATGTACTACAAAGCTGAAAACGATCAGGAAATGAAATCATGGCGCAATAGAAGGCAAGGTCATGAGGGCGTTAGCTAAGATAGTAGCACTAGATGAATTAATAGCTTTAAGATATTCTTAAAGTATCCTAAAAGTTTACAAAATGCTAAATTTCAGTATAGTTACTTATAACTTTAAGCATTCTTATAGTATAAATTTAAATGACTTTCCATGATGTCTTAAAGATGAAATGCTGTTAAAAAGAATGTTTAAGATGCCACTTAAACTTATTAGATTTAACATTTAAATGCACTTAAAGTGAGCCCAGCGGCCAACGGGGGCCTTTCTGTGTGGAGTTTGCATGTTCTCCCCGTGTCTGCGTGGGTTTCCTCCGGGTGCTCCGGTTTCCCCCACAGTCCAAAGACATGTAGGTTAGGCTAATTGGCGGATCTAATTGACCGTAGGTGTGAATGTGAGTGTGAATGGTTGTTTGTGTGTCTCTGTGCCAGCCCTGTGATGACCTGGCAACTTGTCCAGGGTGTACCCTGCCTCTTGCCCATAGTCAGCTGGGATGGGCTCCAGCTTGCCTGCGACCCTGTACAGGATAAGCGGCTACAGATAATGGATGGATGTACTTAAAGTCACTACTACTCTTAAGAATACCAATAAAGGTAATTATTATACATACAGGCCACTTTTCCCATGGAATAAAACCATGTATTCTATTCCTTTCTAGTGGGTTTATTGATAGCATGCAATATTATCATATCACTTATCCTCCATGTATTACGCCACTCTCTCCAATGGTGAATGAGCGTGCAATATTGTTACAATAAAAGAACAATTGATTAATTTAGAGCCCTGTGACTGTTGCTAAGTTGGTGTGGTTTAAAATCTTCAAAGAAACTTTTTTTTTTCTCAGTTCATTGTATTTATCTTACACCTTTAACCAGAATCATCTTAAAGTTCCACTGACACACTGCAAGTGGAGAAAAATTAATTAAAAGGTCTGATCCAGATATTAACAAGGTACATTCACAATTGGTTTATTCAGCTACTTCCTGCTTTTAATATCCTTAATTAAACCAAGTATTTTTTTGATAACCATGTTAAAGACAGTTTAGGACAATTAATGTATTTGTTGCCATTACCAGAGACAGGTCCTGTTCTTACTCATTCATTCATTCACTCACTGACTACGTTTACATGCACGTCCAAATCGAGCTGCTGTTGGTAATCGAGCAAAGGGTCCCAGCAGGGGTGCCAGAGAAATCCAATCCTACATGCACAAGTGAAATCGGGCTATTGTGCAAGGTGCATTGTGCACCCGAGCCACACGTGGCGCTACACGCCCCATCGTGTTGGTACACTTCCGGTTGTCGTCATGAAGAAGAGCTATTGAGGTATTTCACTCACGTGACCAAGTCATGTGACACTGCCATTTTGGACGGCACGGCTCGAATCAGTTTGAATGTGAGGAAGGCGACAAACGAAAAACATAAAAGAAAAAGGAGCGAGATGCAGAAAACACCTTCACTATCCAGCGACGTAGGGCATTTACAGGGTGAGCAGAGGGAGAGGTATTTGCAAAAATTGAGGTTAGCAGGCTTAGAGAACGACGTTTACCTGCTTCCACCAGGATTGTTCACTGACAGCTAAGATTTGTTCACATTTTCATTTACTTTCGGTCCTCAGGATAAACAAAATGTTATTAAATGTCATTGAAATAACTTCTTAGTCTGTTGAGACATGGCCCGTTATAAGTTTTTCCTTTACTGTATTTACTAGTTTACTGAGCGCGCTCCGGGGCGGGCTGGCTGGCTGGCTAGCTAGCGCTCCGGGGCTAGCTAGCGCTCCGGGGCCGGCTGGCTAGCGCTCCGGAGCCGGCTGGCTGGCTAGCGCTCCGGAGCCGGCTGGCTGGCTAGCGAACCGGAGCCGGCTAGCTAGCTAGCGCTCCGGGGCCGGCTAGCTAGCTAGCGCTCCGGGGCCGGCTAGCTAGCTAGCGCTCCGGGGCCGGCAGGCTAGCGCTCCAGGGCCGGCTGGCTAGCGCTCCGGGGCCGGCTGGCTGGCTAGCTAGCTAGCGCTCCGGGGCCGGCTGGCTGGCTAGCTAGCTAGCGCTCCGGGGCCGGCTGGCTCAGTAAACTAGTAAATCCAGTAAAGGAAAAACTTGAGACTGAAAGGTTTTAACAGTCATCCAAATGACTGACCGTAAACATTGCTACAGTAACATACCAGCTACTGTTGTTGACATTAGCTAGCTTGCAGTCCAAAATGGTGGACACCGGGGCGTCACGTGACCCTGTGACGTCAGTTGAAATACCTCAATAGTGTTGCCAGATACTGCTGACGTTTTCCAGCCCAAAACATGTTCAAATCCGCTAAAATGCACTTAAACCCCCCAATCTGGCAACACTAGCAGTTCCGTGCTCAAGCTGTTAGGCTTGCTCTAACAGACTATGGCTACAAACTGTCCGGCGCAGACCACTGTTTTGTAAGAAAACTTATTTTGCACAATAATATTTTTCTAAAGTCCATTTTTTGCTTACAAAAAATATTTTTTTTTTTGCTTACAATTTAACTTATGTCTTAATAAACACACAAAAAGTTCAGTTGTTTTGTTTTTATTGACATTCTTCAGATGTTGGACATATATATATATACACACACACAGACAAATACAGTGACTTGTTTATGTACACAATTCACAGCTATGCAACAGCTGTACAGATGTATTTGGTGATACAGTAAGTGAGCTAAATTTTAACAGTGCAAACAATGCCACAAAAAGAAAAGATTCATGCTGTTGTCATGCCGACCGAGGCTGTTGTGTTTCCCGCTTGTGGTCTCGTCACTCGTCACTTCCGGAAGTAGCTCGACAACTAGCTCGATAGGGTATACATGCGCAAAATAGCTCGGTAGAAATCGCATAAACTAGGTCGTGCAGCTCGATTCCGAGAAATCAAGTTCGGTTCAATTTCAGCCGAATTAAGGTGTATACATGGCATTTTGAACTTCGATTTCAGTCGAGCAACGGCAGAAATTCGATTCTCTCTATGTGCATGTAAACACAGTGACTGTTAGTAACTGCTTTATCCTGGTCAGGGTTGCTGTGGATCCAGAGTTTATCCTGGGACACACCCAGTCTGTTGCCCTATGGATGTTAGGCACACATCTTCATACTCTCACGTCTAGGGGCATGTTCTTGAGAGATACGAGGAAACCGGAGAACCCAGAGGAAACCTGGGTGAATATGCACAGAAATGTTCATTGGGGAGAAATATTTGTGATATTTTGTTTGTTGTATGGATGACTCCTTATTTAACCTCATGTACATTGTTCATCGTATGTCACTTTTGACACACATTTGACATGTATTAGCACATTTTTATTATTATTATTATTATTATTTTCATTTTCTGTGACGCTTATCTAACACCCTGGGCAGGTCTCCAGTCTATCACAGGGATAACACAGAGACAGGCAGCCATTCACACACTCATTCACACCTATGGGAAGTTTAGAGTAGCCATGTGACCTAATCCACATGTCTTTGAGCTGTGGGAGGAAAGAAGAAATTACCCACATCGGCACAAGGAGAACATCTCATCTCCTCTCATTATCTCTAGCTGCTTTATCCTGTTCTACAGGGTCGCAGGCAAGCTGGAGCCTATCCCAGCTGACTACGGGCGAAAGGCGGGGTACACCCTGGACAAGTCGCCAGGTCATCACAGGGCTACATGGAGAACATGCAAACTCCAAATCAAAGCATTTCGACCAAAAATAAATTGGTTCAGAATCTGAAAAGTTGGTTCCCAGCTGGAACCAAAATATAGCTGGTTTTCCAGTGTGAACTGTGACAAGATCGGTGGGCGTGTCATTAGTTTGGAGAGGAAGCAGACCGCAACAATGAAGAATGCAACAAAAAAGGATACATCTTCAGAAAAAAAATGGACCGAAAACAAATATCTGCAATCACATAACAAAAGGTCACAGACAATCAATGCACTCTGCCATCTTGCTACTCCTGTTTACTCTCGTTGCACACTGTGCAACACCCTCTGATCATGATGCATCCTTGATTACAACAGTTCCGCTCAAAACTGGTGAAAACATGGGTTGGTTTGCTAGCTGGCACCAAGGTTCAAAAAATCCTGAATGGATCCGGTTCAAGAACTCATTCCCATTTGGTCAAAAAGGGATAATAGAAAGGCCACAGTTGACCTGCAGATTCAAACCCAGAACCTTCTTCCTGTTAGTGACAGTGTTAGCACTGCACAACCATCCTGCCATTTTTATTCTCATCTCATCTCATTATCTCTAGCCACTTTATCCTGTTCTACAGGGTCGCAGGCAAGCTGGAGCCTATCCCAGCTGACTACGGGCGAAAGGCGGGGTACACCCTGGACAAGTTGCCAGGTCATCACAGGGCTGACACATAGACAACCATTCACACTCACATTCACACCTACGGTCAATTTAGAGCCACCAGTTAACCTAACCTGCATGTCTTTGGACTGTGGGGAAAACCGGAGCACCCAGAGGAAACCCACGCGGACACGGGGAGAACATGCAAACTCCACACAGAAAGGCCCTCGCCGGCCACGGGGCTCGAACCTGGACCTTCTTGCTGTGAGGCGACAGCACTAACCACTACACCACCGTGCCGCCCACCATTTTTATTATTATTATTATTGAAATTTTTCTTAGCAAGTTCAGTATAAAAGTCCATCACCAGGTCTTCTCCAGAGTCCAAGAGTAGAAAAACTGAAGTTATTTTGTGAAAAGTATCACGATGGTATTGGTGAAGATTTTCTTTAGTATATGAGCGTTGCCAATTAGTGCAATCCTCTGTATTATCTAGATGATGTTATTTCCAGGAATTTTCTTAATGTTCTTTTCCAAACCTTTCCTGATCAACCCAAGTGCCCCAACAATAACTGGGACCATTGTTGTCCTAAGATTCCATCCATCCATCCATTATCTGTAGCCACTTATCCTGTTCTACAGGGTCGCAGGCAAGCTGGAGCCTATCCCAGCTGACTATGGGCGAGGGGCGGGGTACACCCTGGACAAGTCGCCAGGTTATCGTAGGGCTGACACATAGACAAACAACCACTGACACTCACATTCACGCCTATGGTATGATCAATTTAGAGTCACCAGTTAACCTAACCTGCATGTCTTTGGACTGTGGGGGAAACTGGAGCACCCGGAGGAAACCCACGCAGACACGGGGAGAACATGGAAACTCCACACAGAAAGGCCCTTGGCAGCTGCTGGGCTTGAACCCAGGACCTTCTTGCTGTGAGGCAACAGTGCTAACCACTACACCACCGTGCCGCCCCTAAGATTCCACTTCCTTGCAATTATTATTGCAATCAATCAATCAATCAATCAATCAATCTATTTTTATTATTATTATTGTTGTTGTTAAGGCTCTCCCCACTTAACCATTCCTTTTCTTTCAACATTAATGAAACAGAAACGTGTTTAAGATCGTGATGCTATCTGTCTGGAGTCAGGAGTATTAATTAAGTCCATTTGATGTGCTTTCAGAGACAATGACTTCCCTCACAGAATCCTGGCCCTGTGCTGTTAGAGCTTTTTCCACACAAAGCCACCATTGTTTTGCACAAATGTGCTGTTATTTCCCAATCCAACCCCACAACCACAAAGCATCCTGCATCAGTTTCAAACTTGAGTCTCATCTCAATCCCCTTGGATACCTTTCTGTCCTATGGGGCCTCTTTGGATTTTGAATTTGTTCTGTTTTGTGTCTTAGAAGGGGCGTGGGAGATTAATCATGGGGAGTTTAGATGTGGCATATTGTTAATGCTCCTGTCAGATTGTGATGTTCTAAACATGTGTGGGCCAGGCAGTGTGCCCGATGAAAGGGCAGGGGTGTATTTGTGCGAGTGTGTGTTTGTGTGAAGGGTCTGCCGGGTCTGGCAGGCCAGCTGGAAGCTTTCTCAGCCCTGGGAGTAAGTCTGCCTCTGGAGCATCAGCCTTGGCACAGGGCTGGGTGGAGCAAAATTTGCAGCTCTGCTACATTATCCTATCCAGAGCAGCTCCACATCGCAGCCCTGACAAAACAACAACAACAACAACCAAGTGAGACTTTTCAGTAAGGTAACCAGGGATATGGATGATTACACCAGATGTGTAATTATGCCTTTTGTTTTTTTAGAGGAATGAGAGAAGGTGAATGAAGATCAAGACTAAGTCATTCACTCAAGACTCAATTATGTTATAATTGTTTCTATGTCAAATTTATTTTAAAATGCAATCAATTTTTAATTACTTCAGTGGTTTAGTAGTCAATTGAATTCAAATTTTAATTAACCGACAAAGATGTTAAACTATGCTTTCATATGGATTGCATACAGTATACACTCACTGGCCACTTTAATAGGAACTTGTTCTTGATTGTAAGATTCCTGTTCTTGGCTGCAGGAGTGGAACCCAATGTGGTCTTCTGCTGTTGCATGCTGAGATGCTTTTCTGCTCACCACGGTTGTAAAGAGTGATTATATGAGTAATATAATATATCAACCTCTCTTATCAACAAGGTATTTCCATCCACAGAACTGTCACTTACTCAATGTTTTTTGTTTTTCGCACCATTCTGTGTAAACTCTAGAGACTGCTGTGTGTGAAACCCCAGGAGATCAGCAGTTTCTGAAATACTCAAACCAGTCCATCTGGCACCAACACCCATGCCACAGTGAAAGTCAGAGATCACAAAAAATTTTCCCATTCTGATGTTTGAAGTGAACATGAACTGAAGCTCTTGATTTGTATCTGCATGATTTTATGCATTGTGCTGCTGTCAAGGGATTGGCTGATTTGAGAACTGCATCAAACAGCAGATGTATGGGAGTTCCTAATAAAATGGCCAGTGAGTGTATATTTACAGCAGCTACATTTAGCAGAAAAACAGATCCTCATAAGAGCACAAACAGGCCATGGTCTAAGAGTATCATAAAGCAAAGTTAGTATGAGAATTAGTACAGCAAAGAAAGCAGTACAATTTGAGTTGAGATTTTTATTTGTTTTTTTTTCCTCCAGCTGTTCAGGCAGCCAGAGAAAGTTCATTCCACCACCTAGGTGGTGACAGAGAACAGCCTTGCTACAGCTACTTTGTGTTTCGAGGGCTGGTGGGTCTTGTGACTTGAAGGGAACGTGATGCAGAGCAGAGTTTGATCAGTATCTTCAGGAACATGGGATCCAATCCTCTTTTTTTTTTTGCTTTGTAAACATGCATCAGTGTTTTAAATCTTATTTGAGCAGCTATAAGAAACCAGTAGTTGCAATGCAGTAATGAGGCAATGTAAGAGAACTTGTGAAGGTCAAAAACAAGGCATGCAGCTGCATTCGGTATCACTGCTGGATCATGGGATTGATGGGATGCAGAGGAAGGCCTCAGGGGTGAGGTGCAATAGTCCAGTCTTCAGACAACAAGCAACTGAACAAGCACCTGACTGGCCTCTGTGAAAAGAAAATACCAGAGCTACCAGAGAATCTGCATGACTGTGTCAGATTCGCAATATGAGCAGAAAACGATAGAACTACATCAAGGCTTCGTGCAATGCTGGAAGACAATCATAACATAATGTATAAAACATGGTGAGGTAACAATTGTCTCTTTCTAAAGCAAAACAATGTACAGTATAAGGAGGCAATATCACTGATATTATACCCAATTTTACATTTCTTTCACTAACCAGGATCCACATAACATCATCCATAATGTTCCATTCATCTTCATGAAGGAATATTTTTATTTAAGCCCCTTCTGACACAGTTTCCTACTTGCTAGATCAACTGTGGGTGGTAAAAGAGAGCAACTCTTCAAGAAAGAGGTGAAACGTCTTCAAGAATCTTCAAGCAAGTCCAGTTGCTCTATTTTACCACCCACAGTTTACTATGGCCTGGATGACTGAGAATCTTCACAGACATACTTGCTAGATCATCTTCTTCTTCTCCCTTGTCCAGCACTGTTGCCAGGTTGGGGTCCCTGCGGGCCTTTTTGATCCACAGGTCATATTAATTGGAGCATAGTTTTACACTGGATGCCCTTCCTGCCTCAACCCTCCCATTTCTGGGCTTGGGAAACAACCATTCACATGTAGTAGAAAGTGCACGCACATCCAACTTTGTACAGGTGCAGGGTAAAAAAGTCCGTCAATTAAAAAGAAAAAATATACCCGCACACTGTCGCTGCTGCCCTCAGTGATTTTATTGAAAGATACACAACATTTCGACCGTAGTAGGTCTTCGTCAGGTGTTAACAGGAACAAAGGGTGGGAGGGGATATATACCCATGAAAATAGGCATTGCTCTCAATTATCCAATCAAGGAGTAAGTAGTATTGATAAACTTATGAGTGTAAAAAATACATACATACAATAAATTTTTTATATACAATACATTGTTCTTATATTAATACTATAAATGTTGTACATTGACAATCTTGGCTTACTTATTAGAAAAAACAGTAAAAACAGTATCAAAACCATATCAAAAGTGTATCAAAACCCTCCACCCAGAATCTGTTCAAGTGCTACAAAACAAAAAACAAAACAAAGAAGGATTTTTCAAAAAAAAAAATCTCCATATGTAAAAAAGCACAAATGTGATAGTCAGACATAGAGTATGGTACAGACTGAATTAATTCATAAAAAAGGCTTGAGGTCAAACTCTTCATTTAGTCCATACGGTGCCATAGTACTGAGGGCGTATATGTGGAAAGTTTCGCGTTGTAAGAGTAAGCGTTCATAATTACCACCTCTAGGTGGCCGTTCCACTTTTTCAATGCCCACATTAGTGCAGAGAACTAATACTATGTCCTGCTTTTCTAAAATGTAGTGCCACAGGGTTTTTTTCATCCCCACATCTTATATTACTGCGATGTTCACTAATGCATGTACGAAGGGCCCTGCAGGTTTTACCAACATATCCAAGGCCACAGGGGCATTTAATTAAATAAACAACAAAAGTGGTGGTGCTGCAGGTAATGGCCCCACAGATCTTCAAATGCTTACCTCTACCATTATTTTTCATTCATTCATTTTTCTTTTTAAACAACCATTCATACACATGGACAATTTAGAGCCACCAATTAACCTAACATGCATGTCTTTGGACTATGGGGGATACCAGAGTACCTGGAGGAAACCCACACAGACATGGGGAGAACATGCAAACTCCACACAGAAAAGCCCCTGTAGGCCACTGGGATCAAACCCAGAACCTTCTTGTTGTGAAACGACAATGCTAGCCACTACACCACCATGCCGCCTTCATTCATTCATTCATTTATTTATTTGCTACATGTGCTCAATAAATTTGTATAACATAATGGTATATTGAATATGATTATTCTATCCACAATCACAGGATATGAGCAATTGTGCGCTCTGATTGGCTACTCTACTACTAGGATATCAGCTCATATACTGTGAGTAGAGAAAAACTAAATGGCGGAGCGTGTTGCTGAACCAACTGAGGCCAAAATAAAAACTCTACTCGAAAATAAAGCCCCAAAAAATACACAAAAAAGCAACAAAATATGGAATAAAAGTATTTGATGGTAAGAAGGTATCTTTTATTTTTCAAGAATTATTATCACATTTTTCACAAATTGCTACTGTCATTTCACCAGTTTGTTTACATTCTAAGCGGAAATTATTTTGTTGGACATTTCAGTTTTGATTCTTGCAACATATTTCAAAAAACCGTAGGACGGTAAAGGATTTACCACTTTGTAATGTTGCCATTCCTTCTCACAGCACTTAAAAGATGTTTAGGGACTGAAGACACCAAGTGATGAAGCGTTTCAGGTGTTAATTTGTCCCATTCTTCCTGCAAACAGGTCTTAAGCTGTGCAACAGTACAGGGTTGTCGTCATGGTCATAGTTTCCATTTCAAAATTTGCCACACATTCTCTACTGGGGACAGAGGGAACAGGCACCTTCTTCTTCCACAGCCATGCCTTTGTAATATGTGCAGAATGTGGTTTTGCACTGTCTTGTTGAAATCTCCCTGGAAAAGATGCCATCTTGAATATCACTGGAAACGATGCCGTATGTTGCTCAAGAATCTCAATGTACTTTTCTGCATTAATGCTGCCATCACAGAAATGTAAGTGTGGCAGCGGGGGCGTGGTCAAGCGCCAGTCTGTGACAGGAGGGCGGAGTCAGGGAAGGTAAGTGGCAGAATCACTACACCTGACGGCAATTAACCTGTGTTTGTGTGTCTTCCCAGTGACCGCGCCCTACTTAAGGAGGGAGAACGAAAGCAGAGGAGATCATCTCCGGACTAGATGCTGACTGTGTGTGTGGCTAGCCCATAGAATTGTTAGACTGAAAAGTGTGGCAATAAAGCCTTTTGAAACCCTGATCTCTGTCCTGCCGTCCTCTGTGCTCCACCCACACCTCGTGAACCGTTACAGTGGTGCTGAAACCCGGGACCAGAGTGGAGCACCAGCAGATCAGCCCCATGGAGTCCTCCCCGTTCGCCGACTTGGTCCACGCCCTCGCCACGGCCCAGCAAAGCCAGCACCAGGCGCTCGTCACCTTCCAGAAGGAACAGGAGCGGCGCTTCGAAGCCCTGGTGCTGGCCCAGCAGGAAGACCGCGAGGCGTTCCGGCACCTCCTCGCGTCGGCGGGGTCCACCAGCGCTCCGGCCGCGGGCCCGTCTCCCCTCACCGTTACCAAGATGGGTCCGCAGGACAACTCCGAGGCTTTCATCATGTTATTCGAACAAGTCACAGAAGCCTCGGGGTGGCCGATGGAGCAGCGCGCGGCGCGCCTTCTCCCCCTCCTAACGGGAGAGGCGAAGCTGGCCGCGCTACAGCTCCCTGCCGACCGCCGGCTGGCCTATGCGGACCTCCGCCGGGCTGTCCTCCAGCACGTGGGGCGCACACCAGAGCAACAGTGCCAGCGCTTCCGCGCTTTGCGCTTGGAGGAAGTCGGCCGGCCGTTCGCGTTTGGCCAGCAGCTCCGGGACGCCTGCTGGCGGTGGTTGAGGGCCGACAACCGCGATGCCGAGGGGATCATCGACCAGGTGGTGCTGGAACAATTCATCGCTCGCCTACCAGCAGGAACCGCAGAGTGGGTCCAGTGCCACCGCCCGGCGTCGTTGGATCAGGCAGTCGAGCTGGCGGAGGATCATTTGGCGGCTGTTCCGGCGGCAGGACAGCAGACGGCGTCTTCTCTTCTCTCCTCTTCTCTCTCTCTCTCTCTCCCCCTCCTTCTGTGTCCCGTCCTCGCCCCATTCCCCCACCATGGAGACGGAGGCCGGCGCCACCCCAGCTGGCCCGCCGCACCCGCGGTGCCCTCCCGTTTCTCCCTTCTGTGTCTGTCTCTCCCCCACCTCAGGTGAGTGAGCCCCAGAACACAGGTGCAGAGGGAAAGCCCGGGCCGGTTTGCTGGCGCTGCGGGGAGCCGGACCATCTTCAACAGCAGTGCACGGTAATGGAAGTGGGCGCAGTGGTTCGGATCCCCGATGCGCCAGAGGCCGCCTTCGATCGGGCCGGAGCGTATCGCATACTGGTGAGTATCCAGGGGGCTACATATCAGGCGTTGGTGGATTCTGGTTGTAATCAGACCTCAATTCGCCAAAGCCTGGTTCAAAATGAGGCATTGGGGGGAGCACAGGGGGTGAAGGTGTTGTGTGTGCACAGGGATGTTCACAGCTACCCTTTGGTGTCGGGCCACATTTTTTTCAGAGGGGAAAAAGCCATAGTGAAGGCGGCGGTTAATCCTCACCTTACCCACTCTTTGATTTTGGGGACTGATTGGCCGGGATTTCATGACACATTTAGTGAGGAGTGGGTCCTGCCATTTAACAGGGGGAGGTCCCGGTGTTGCTTTGGCGGGAGCAGCTGTCACAGAGCCGTCTACGTCATCTCCGCGTCAGAGTGAGGAGCCGCCGGCTCCTCCTCTCTCTATTGGGGAATCCCTCGTGGATTTCCCATTAGAGCAGTCGCGAGATGAGACTCTGAGGCATGCGTTTGGCCAAGTGGGAGTAATCGATGGTCAAACGCTCCCGCCGAACGCCACCCCGTCCTTCCCTTACTTCGCGATTATGAAGGATAGGTTATACCGAGTGACGCAGGACACTCAAACTAAAGAGCGAGTCATGCAACTTTTAATTCCGAAGAGCCGCCGGGAATTGGTATTCCAGGCGGCTCACTTTAATCCCATGGCTGGACACTTAGGGCAGGATAAAACACTAGCCCAAATAATGGCCCGATTCTATTGGCCGGGGATTCGCGGCGATGTCCGTAGGTGGTGTACGGCGTGCCGCGAATGCCAGTTAGTAAATCCAGCAGCCATTCCAAAAGCGCCTTTGCACCCTCTACCGTTAATTGAGACCCCGTTCGAAAGAATTGGGATGGATCTCGTCAGGCCATTAGATCGGTCAGCACGAGGGTACCGCTTTATATTAGTTCTAGTGGACTATGCAACACGATACCCGGAAGCAGTGCCTCTTCACAATATCTCAGCACGCAGTATTGCGGAGGCACTCTTCCGCGTTATCTCCCGAGTTGGAATCCCGAAAGAGATTCTGACTGACCAAGGCACCTCGTTTATGTCACGTACACTGAACGAACTGTATGGGTTATTGGGTATTAAGCCGATCCGCACCAGCGTGTATCACCCACAAACGGACGGTTTAGTTGAACGGTTCAACCGCACCCTCAAGAACATAATTAAAAAATTCGTAAGTGAGGACGCACATAATTGGGATAGATGGCTCGAACCCTTGCTCTTTACAGTGCGAGAGGTCCCCCAAGCCTCCACAGGGTTCTCCCCGTTCGAATTGTTATACGGGCGTAAGCCGCATGGCATCCTAGACGTGCTGCGGGAAAATTGGGAGGAGGGACCTTCACCAAGTAAAAACGAAATCCAATACGTTATTGACCTGCGTACAAAACTCCACACGCTCACGCACCTAACTCAGGAGAATTTGTGGCAGGCCCAAGAACGACAAGCCCGCCTGTACGACAAGGGTACGCACCTTAGGGAGTTCGCACCAGGAGAGAAAGTACTCGTGCTGTTGCCCACATCGAGCTCCAAATTAGTCGCCAAGTGGCAAGGACCCTTTGAGGTCACACAGCGAGTGGGGACGTTGACTATGAGGTGAGGCGGACGGATAGGGGCGGGGCGCTACAGATTTACCACCTCAACCTACTCAAACTCTGGAACGAGGAGGTCCCCATGGCGTTGGTGTCGGTGGTTCCGGAGAAGGCGGAGCTGGGGCCGGAGGTGCAAAAGGGAACATTGGCATCGCGTACCTTTCCGGTCCCCTGTGGAGACCACCTCTCTCCGACCCAACTCACGGAGGTTGCCCAGTTGCAGACCGAGTTTTCGGACGTGTTCTCGCCCCTGCCTGGCCGCACCAACCTCATAGAGCACCACATTGAGACGCCCCCGGGGGTGGTAGTGCGTAGCCGCCCTTACAGGTTACCCGAGCACAAAAAAAAAGTGGTTCGGGAAGAATTCGAGGCCATGCTCGAAATGGGCATCATCGAGGAGTCCTACAGTGACTGGAGCAGCCTGGTGGTCTTGGTACCCAAGGCCGACGGGTCAGTCCGGTTCTGTGTGGACTATAGAAAAGTCAACGCGGTGTCTAAATTTGATGCGTACCCAATGCCTCGTATTGATGAGTTGCTCGATCGGCTAGGCACGGCTCGTTTTTACTCAACGCTGGATTTAACAAAGGGTTATTGGCAGATCCCTTTGACTCCATTATCCAGGGAAAAAATGGCCTTTTCCATACCATTCGGCTTGCACCAATTTGTCACACTTCCGTTTGGGCTGTTTGGGGCGCCTGCTACATTTCAGCAGCTGATGGACAGGGTCCTCCGCCCCCACGCCACCTATGCGGCCGCATACCTCGATGATATCATCATTTATAGTAATGACTGGCAGCGGCACTCACAACACCTGAGGGCCGTCCATAAGTCGCTGAGGCGAGTGGGTCTCACAGCCAACCCAAAGAAGTGTGCGATTGGGTGGGTGGAAGTACAGTATCTGGGCTTCCACTTGGGCAACGGGCAGGTGCGTCCCCAAATTAATAAGACAGCAGCAATTGCGGCCTGCCCGAGGCCCAAGACCAAAAAGGGGGTGAGACAGTTCCTGGGGCTGGCTGGCTACTATCGTAGGTTTATAACTAATTATTCAGACGTCACCAGCCCGCTGACTGATCTCACTAAAAAGGGGGCACCAGATCCGGTCCAGTGGATGGAGCAATGCCAGCAGGCTTTCTCTGAGGTAAAGGCTGCACTGTGTGGGGGGCCACTATTACACTCCCCTGACTTTTCTCTCCCTTTTATGTTGCAGACCAATGCGTCGGACAGAGGGCTGGGGGCTGTTTTGTCCCAGGAGGTAGAGGGGGAGGACTGCCCCGTCCTGTACATTAGCAGGAAGCTGTCAGTGCGTGAGGGGCGCTACAGCACTATCGAGAAGGAGTGTCTGGTGATCAAGTGGGTGGTCCTCGCCCTCCACTACTACCTGCTGGGGTGCCCTTTCACCCTCTGTTCGGACCACGCGCCCCTCCAGTGGCTCCACCGCATGAAGGATGCCAACGCGCGGATCACCCATTGGTATCTGGCACTCCAACCCTTCAATTTTAAGGTGGTCCACAGGCCGGGGGTGCAGATGGTCGTGGCGGACTTCCTCTCCCGTCAAGGGGGGGGAGTCGGCTGCAGGCCGGACAGCCGCCCGGCCTGAGTCGGGCAGTGGGGGTATGTGGCAGCGGGGGCGTGGTCAAGCGCCGGTCTGTGACAGGAGGGCGGAGTCAGGGAAGGTAAGTGGCAGAATCACTACACCTGACGGCAATTAACCTGTGTTTATCTGTCTTCCCAGTGACCGCGCCCTACTTAAGGAGGGAGAGCGAGAGCAGAGGAGATCATCTCCGGACTAGACGCTGACTGTGTGTGTGGCTAGCCCATAGAATTGTTAGACTGAAAAGTGTGGCAATAAAGCCTTTTGAAACCCTGATCTCTGTCCTGCCGTCCTCTGTGCTCCACCCACACCTCGTGAACTGTTACAGTAAGTTACTTTTGTCAAGGGCACTGGCACAACCCCATACCATGAGAGACCCTGACTTTTGGACTCATTGCTGGTAACAGTCTGGATGGTCCTTTTTGTCTTTGGTCTGGAGCACACGGCCTCCATTTCTTACAAAAAAGACCTGGAATACTGATTCCTTTGACCACAGTACATATTTCCACTGTGTGATGGTCCATCCCAGATACCTCAGAGTCTAGAGAAGTCCATAGCGCTTCTGGACATAATTAACATGAGGCTTTCTTTTTGCACAGTCAAATTTTAACTGGTATTTGTGGATGTAACTCTGTATTGTAGTGCTTGACAAAGGTTTGCCAAAGTAATCCGAAGCCCATGTGGTTCTATCAGCTATAGATGAATGATGGTTCTTGATGCAGTGCTGTCTGAGGGATCAGAGATCACGAGTGTTCAGCTTAGGCTTGCACCCTTTACACACCAAAATTCCTCCAGATTCCTTTTACAGTTTAATGATATTATGTACTACAGAGGGTGAAATATCCAAATCCATTTGTATCTTTCTTTGAGGAACATTGATTTTAAACATTTCAATAATTTTCTCATGCATTTGTTGACAAACTGGAGATCCTCGACCCATCTTTGCTTCTGAAAGACTAGGCCTTTTCTGGATACTGATTTTGTATGAAATCATGATTACAGTCACCAGTTGTCATCACCTATTTCAAATCACATCATTATTTAATTGTTTTACCTCATTACTAGCCCTAAATTGCCCCTGACCCAATTTTTTTTGGAATGCGTTGCAGGCCTGAAGCACAGGAATGGATGTACAGTATGTTAACAAAGGAAATGAAGTTGACCAGACAAAACATGAAATATCTTGGGTTCACACTGTCTGCAATGAAATACAAATCAAAGTAAATTTAGAAATCACTACTTTCAGGGTGGCATGGTGGTGTAGTGGTTAGCACGGTCGCCTCACAGCAAGAAGGTTCTGGGTTCGAACCCAGCAGCTGGCGAGGGACTTTCTGTATGGAGTTTGCATGTTCTCCCCGTGTCTGTGTGGGTTTCCTCCGGGTGCTCCGGTTTCCCCCACAGTCCAAAGACATGCGGTTAGGTTAATGTGGGACGGCCTTGGGCTGAGGTGCCCTTGAGCGAGGCACCTAACTCCCAACTGCTCCCCGGGCGCTGTTAGCATGGCTGCCCACTGCTCTGAGTATGTGTGTGTGTGCGCTGCTTCAGATAGGTTAAATGCAGAGAAGAAGAAACCTTTATTTGTCACATGTACACTTCAAGCACAGTAAAATTCATCCTGTGCATTTAACCCATCTGAAGTAGTGAACACACGCAGCCACACCAGGTAGCAGTAAGGGGTCAGGTACCTTGCTCAAGGGCACCTCAGCCCAAGGCCACCCCACGTCAACCTAACTACGTCTTTGGATTGTGGTGGAAACCAGAGCAAACCCACGTAGATTGGGTTCGAACCTGGAACCTTCTTGCTGTGAGGTAACTGTGCTAACCGCGTCACCACCGTGCCACCCAAGCACGTGATGAATAAAGTTGTGCTTTCTTTCTTGCTTGCTTTTTGTTTTTATTTGCATTTTCCATAATATCCCAGCTTTTTCTGATTTGGGGTTGTGCAAACAGCATAAAGAAGGCTCCAATGTGTTTTGAAAGCTGACCCTGCTTTGCTATTAACACCCTTTTGAAGCAGAACTGGAACAGCATGGTCATAAGACCAGTGATAAACACTGGAGGGAGCATTAGATTTCTCCCACTTTCTCTCTAGTACCCACCCACTTTGTCTCTCAACATTCATTACGGGTCAAAGGAGCAATCATTATTTCCTATGTCTCTCTCTTTCTCTGAGTCATGCAGCAAGCCTTTATCTGTCTGACATCAACTGATGTGTTCTGAAGCACCAGGTACCTCCCTCTCTCTGCCCTCTTAATGGGACTGATGGCTGTTGGTATAAGCTGCTATATTGCCCTACCTCATCATAATTACTGCTACTGCTGCCTCTTAACGAATGATAGCAGAGTAGTTTGTATGGCTCACAATGAGTAATCACTTGCCAAACTGATTGCTTCTCTCCCTGCAGCAGCACAACAGGTCAAGCTTTAATCAACACACCGTGTTAGGAATTGTAGCCAGCAGGTAGCATAAGTAATTTCTGTGGCAGACTGTTTGCTAACAACATTGTGATGCATATGGTTCCACTGGTGCAGGCTAAGAAATTTAATTTACATTTACAATGATGCTATCTGATTCAAATTTAACCCCAAAGTTTCTGTGGTCTAAACCAAAAGCTTTTTTATTATTATTATAATTTTAAATTAAATATGAACCCTTCAGGGGACCCTTATCAAAAAGAAGTATATTTCAAGTTCATTTTATTAAGTATACTTAAGTTAAAGTATATTTCCTTAAGTATACTTTTGTGTACCAAGTATACTGATATCAATGTACTTACAGTATACTTGTAAGTAAACTAATCTAATACTTCTTGGGAATAAATTGGCCCACTTTCAGTTTATAAAAAGTATACTTTAAGTCTAAGAGAAGTAAACTTTGAGCATACAACTAGTATTTTTAGGGCCCGAGCCCTATGGGCGAAGGCCCTATTGTTCTTGTAAGAGTTCACTATTATTATTCTTCCGTCTTCTTCTTCTTCTTCTTCTTCTTCTTCCGTCTTCTTCTTCTTCCGTCTTCTTCTTCTTCTTCTTTATTTTTCTCCGCTGTTGGGCCATTTTCGGGGCGCTTGCCATGGGCGAAAACGCACGAAATTTGGCACCAGTTCCGAGAATTGCCACCGCTACTCAGAACCAGAAGCCCAAACTTGGCCGGGGCTCAGGGCCTCTATAGCGCCCCCTAAGTCGCTGTGATTTTGGCCTCCCGCATTAAGGTGCCTGGGTGCCATGTAGTTTGTTGTAGTGGCATGCCATTTGGTACGCATATGTATCTCACTTAGCCGGACAAAAATGTAATGCCAATGCATTAGCCACGCCCAACAGGAAGTGAGGTAATTTCACTTTTGTGCGAAATGCATGGCCACGAAGACGGCGCAACTCCTCCTAGACCGTTCATAGGAATGTCACCAAAATTGATACACATCATCTACAGACATGGCTGACAAAAGTTACTAAATACATTTCACGTAGGATCAACCGTTCGGAAGTTATACGTCAATCAATTTTCGCTGCAAAATTTTACATGCTTAAAAATTCATAACAAATCTTCTAATTGCTCAAAACTGCTCATACTTCACACGCAAATCACTCATTGGGCTTCTGACATGTTACCCAATTTCTGTGATATTTTGCCACTGGGGGCGCTATTTTTGGGCAAAAATTCCAATCTTTCCTCAAATTTGGTCAAACTTCACGGCCACCCTCTTACTACCTCCCATGTCATGTATACCACATTTTGGAAATTTTCGTCCATGTGGGGCGCTGTTTTTGGCCGACGCAATTGCTCCAAAACGGGTTTTTGGTAAATAATTCCATAATGCTTTTCCTTCACACCACCACCTTGTGATAGTACGTTGCTGTTGTAGACACTTATTTTTCCAACTCATAATCGCTCATGTACAGCATAGCGCCACCTACTGACATGGGAAAAACCAAAAAATTATTCTTCAAAAATCTATATCTCATCTTCTATTTACTCAATTGTCATCAAACTTCATACGCAAACTCTTCATAGCTCACCTGACATCTACACCAAATTTTGTGCACTTTCGCCCCTGGGGGTGATGGTTATGGCAAAAATGATATTGCAGCTTCTGATCTGTCAAACTTGCCAAGCATACTCTTTACAGGACCCTTATTGGGGCGCTTGCCATGGTCGACAACGCACGACATTTGGCTCCTTTTTCTTAGACTGCCACCGCTACTGAGCACCAGACGCCCAGATCCAGGCGGGCCTCAGGGCCTCTATAGCGCCCCCTAACTCGTTGTGATTTTGGCCTCCCGCATTAAGGTGCCTGGTTGCCATGTAGTTTGTAGTAGTGCAATGCCATTTGGTACGCATATGTATCTCACTAAGCCGGACAAAAATGTAATGCCAATGCATTAGCCACGCCCAACAGGAAGTGAGGTTATTTCACTTTTGTGCGAAATGCATGGCCACGAAGACGGCGCAACTCCTCCTAGACCGTTCATAGGAATGTCACCAAAATTGATACACATCATCTACAGACATGGCTGACAAAAGTTTCTAAATGCGTTTCACTTTTTGGCCGACGCAATTGCTCCAAAACGGGTTTTTGGTAAATAATTCCATAATGCTTTTCCTTCACACCACTTCCTTGTGATAGTACGTTGCTGTTGTAGACACTTATTTTTCCAACTCATAATCGCTCATGTACAGCATAGCGCCACCTACTGACATGGGAAAAACCAAAAAATTTATTCTTCAAAAATCTATATCTCATCTTCTATTTACTCAATTGTCATCAAACTTCATACGCAAACTCTTCGTAGCTCACCTGACATCTACACCAAATTTTGTGCACTTTCGCCCCTGGGGGTGCTGGTTATGGCAAAAATGATATTGCAGCTTCTGATCTGTCAAACTTGCCAAGCATACTCTTTACAGGACCCTTATTGGGGCGCTTGCCATGGTCGACAACGCACGACATTTGGCTCCTTTTTCTTAGACTGCCACCGCTACTGAGCACCAGACGCCCAGATCCAGGCGGGCCTCAGGGCCTCTATAGCGCCCCCTAACTCGTTGTGATTTTGGCCTCCCGCATTAAGGTGCCTGGTTGCCATGTAGTTTGTAGTAGTGCAATGCCATTTGGTACGCATATGTATCTCACTAAGCCGGACAAAAATGTAATGCCAATGCATTAGCCACGCCCAACAGGAAGTGAGGTTATTTCACTTTTGTGCGAAATGCATGGCCACGAAGACGGCGCAACTCCTCCTAGACCGTTCATAGGAATGTCACCAAAATTGATACACATCATCTACAGACATGGCTGACAAAAGTTACTAAATGCGTTTCACGTAGCGTAAACCGTTCAGAAGTTATACGTCAATCAATTTTCAATGCAAAATTTTACATGCTTAAAAATTCATAACAAATCTTCTAATTGCTCAAAACTGCTCATACTTCACACATAAATCACTCATTGGGCTTCTGACATGGTACCCAATTTCTGTGATATTTCGCCACTGGGGGTGCTATTTTGGGGCAAAAAATCCAATCTTTCCTCAAATTTGGTCAAGCTTCACGGCCACCCTCTTCCTACCTCCCATGTCATGTATACCACATTTTGGGAATTTTCGTCCATGGGGGGCGCTGTTTCTAACCCTATTGTTGCCATGTGTCCAATTCTGTGCTTTGTCGCCATTGTGGGAGTAATGTCTCTTGCCGAAGAAGCTGTGGAAGGTATTTCGCGGGGACGCGTGCCCCCGCCCCCCTTGGCCGCTGGCGCGAGGGCCCGTCGAGGCCGCTTGCGGCTTTAATTATTATTATTATTTTGTACTGCAAGCATACTACAAGTAAACTTGTATGCTAATAGTTTACTAGTTCTATACAATGGTGCTTGAAAGTTTGTGAACCCTTTAGAGTGTTCTATATTTCTGCATAAATATGACCTAAAACATCATCAGATTTTCACACAAGTCCTAAAAGTAGATAAAAAGAACACAGTTAAACAAATGAGGCAAAAATATTATACTTGGTCATTTATTTATTGAGGAAAATTATCCAATATTACGTATCTGTGAGTGGCAAAAGTATGTGAACCTCTAGGATTAGCAGTTAATTTGAAGGTGAAATTAGAGTCAGGTGTTTTCAATCAATGGGATGACAATCAGGTGTGAGTGGGCACCCTGTTTTATTTAAAGAACAGGGATCTATCAAAGTCTGAGCTTCACAACACGTTTGTGGAAGTGTACCATGGCACGAACAAAGGAGATTTCTGAGGACCTCAGAAAAAGAGTTGTTGATGCTCATCAGGCTGGAAAAGGTTACAAAACCATCACTAAAGAGTTTGGACTCCACCAATCCACAGTCAGACAGATTGTGTACAAATGGAGCAAATTCAAGACCAATGTTACCCTCCCCAGGAGTGGTCGACCAACAAAGAACAAGGCGTGTAATAGTCAGCAAGGTCACAAAGGACCCCAGGGTAACTTCTAAGCAACTGAAGGCCTCTCTCACATTGGCTAATGTTAATGTTCATGAGTCCACCATCAGGAGAACACTGAAGAACAATGGTGTGCTTGGCAGGGTTGCAAGGAGAAAGCCACTGCTCTCCAAAAAGAACACTGCTGCTCATCTGTAGTTTGCTAAAAATCACGTGGACAAGCCAGAAGGCTATTGGAAAAATGTTTTGTGGACAGATGAGATCAAAATAGAACTTTTTGTTTTAAATGTGAAGCGTTATGTTTGGAGAAAGGAAAGCACCGCATTCTAGCATAAGAACCTTATCCCATCTCTGAAACATGGTGGTGGTAGTATCATGGTTTGGGCCTGTTTTGCTGCATATGGGCCAGGACGGTTTGCCATCATTGATGGAACAATGAATTCTGAATTATACCAGCAAATTTTAAAGGAAAATGTCAGGACATCTGTCCATGAACTGAATCTCAAGAGAAGGTGGGTCATGCAGCAAGGCAACGACCCTAAGCATACAAGTCATTCTACCAAAGAATGGTTAAAGAAGAAGAATATTTTGGAATGGCCAAGTCAATGTCCTGACCTTAAATGGTGTGGAAGGACCTGAAGTGAGCAGTTCATGTGAGGAAACCCACTAACATCCCAGAGTTGAAGCTGTTCTGTATGGAGGAACGGGCTAAAATTCCTCTAATGCCGCTTTTCCACTACAAACGCGGCTGAGTCGGGCTGAGCCGTGCCGTGCTGAGTCGGGCTGAGCGGGGCTGTTGGAGTTGCATTTCGACTACAACCGCGCTGAACCGTGCTGGCTGGAAGTGGGTGGACACATTGGGTGGAGTTAGCGAAAGTGGGTGGACGTCAGGTGATGTCGTTTAGCAGCGCAAACAGTGACATCAGTGAGCTTTTAAGCGGTACTCTCACGACCCGGATAGTAAACAATAAACATGGAGGACATGGAGTCGTTAGTGTTGCTGGTCTTGGTGCTGTGGCTTGTTGTCACCAACAACGCGAACAGATACTGGCAAGAGCGTATAGATGAGGCGAGGCGCATAAGGCTTCAGAAATTCTCGTAATTCGTAATTCTTCTCCTTCCGGGTTTGCGGTGTTTACCGATCCCAGCGCGCTCGCGGGGCGTGTGTGGGCATGTGAGGACATTCCTCCTCACCAATCAGTGCACAGGGGAGTGTCTGCTCACGCCCCCAGCCTCACTCGGCTCGCTTTGGCTTGCTTCAGCCCCACTCCAAAACGGTGCGAGTTTTAGGGGCTAAGCAGGGCTGAAGCGAGCTGAGTCGTGCTGGTTTTTGGTAGTCGAAACGCGAGCCGTGTCGGGCTGAAGTGAGCTGAAGCGAGCTGAAAAAGGGTAGTGGAAAAGGGCCATAAGTTGGTGTGCAGGACTGATCAACAGTTACCTGAAATGTTTAGTTGCAATTATTGCTGCACAAGGGGATCACACCAGATACTGAAATCAAAGGTTCACATAATTTTGCCACTCGCAGGTATGTAATATTAGATCATTTTCCTCAATAAATAAATGACCAAGTATAATATTTTTGTCTCATTTGTTTAACTGGGTTCTCTTTATCTACTTTTAGGACTTGTCTGAAAATCTGATGAGGTTTTAGGTCATATTTATGCAGAAATATAGAAAATTCTAAAGGGTTCACAAACTTTCAAGCACCACTGTACTTGTAGTCCACTCTTTAGTTTACAAAAGCATACTTCATAGTATGCTGGAAATATACTATGAGTTTACTTCTTTTATACTTCTAGTCCACTTTTTAGTTTACTAAAGTATACTTTGTAGTATACTGGAAATATACTATTGGTTTACTCGTTACACACTTCTAGTCCACTCTTTAGTTTATAAAAGTATACTTTATAACATATTGGAAATATACTATTAGTTACTGGTTATATACATCTAGTCCACTTTTTAGTTTTGAAGTATACTGCAGTTACCCTTCTAGGTATATTATTAGTTTTCTAGCCCTAACCCTTACCTCATGCACGCTACCAGTAGACAACTTAAGTGTTTTTTACCTTAAGTTACAATGAAGTTATAAAGGTAAGAATTCACAAAATAAGATACTCAGGCTTAAGAACATATTCATTTTCTTTAAAAATCAAAATTCAAGCAGTGTTTGTATTAAATGCCAAAGTATAAAAACATGGCAATGACAACTGATATTAACATCCAAGCTCTAAAGAAAAATAAATAAATTTTAAAAATGTGATTATCCCACTCAGGAGAAAAAAAAAAAACTTATATGGAACCACAGACATACCTAAGAGTCAACAATGCTGAAGCACAACTACAGGACAAGTACACTTAAACATAAGGCACAAATATTTTAATACTTTTTTTTTTACACTTTTGTTAAGTATATCTTGATCAAAAGTTTAAGTACGGTGGTGTAGTGGTTAGCACGGTTGCCTCACAGCAACAAGGTTCCGGGTTCGAACCCAGCGGCCAGCGAGGGCCTTTCTGTGTGGAGTTTGCATGTTGTCTGCGTGGGTTTCCTCCGGGGGCTCCGGTTTCCCCCACAGTCTAAAGACATGCAGTTAGGTTGGCGTGGGGCAGCCTTGGGCTGAAGTGCCCTTGAGCAAGGTATCGAACCCCTGACTGCTCCCCGGGTGCTGTGTGTGTCTGTCCACTGCTCTGGGTGTGTGCGTGTGTTCACTGCTTCAGATGGGTTAAATGTAGAGGATGAATTTCACTGTGTTTGAAGTGTGCATGTGACAAATAAAGGTTTCTTCTTCTAAAAAAGTATAAGCTTAATATACTTAGACTTTTCTGTATACTTTTCAGTATATGCCAAGTATACTTATGTATAACTTTATTAAGTCTATCTCTGATATGTAAATAAAAAGTAAACTGAAAGCATACTTTCTTATTTTTAGTTTAAAAGAAGTATACTAGAAGCACACTTGAATAAACTTTTTTGTAAGGGATAGTACAGTGGTGTAGTGGTTCACACTGTCACCTCACAGCAAGCAGGTTCTGGGTTCGAACGTGCTGATCGACTGGAGCTTTTCTGTGTAGAGTTTGTATGTTCTCCTCGTGGCTGTATTGGTTTCCTCCCACAGTCCAAAGACATGCAGATTAGGTCAACTGGGTACTCTAAACTGCCCAAAGGTGTGAACATGAGTATGAATGGCTGTCTGTCTCACCTTGTTAGGTTTGTGTATCCCTTTCAGCTATGTCTTTAGTGTTTTCCAAGTACTTTTCTTGCTATGTGTCATTATTTTACGGAACTTTTTTTTTGGTCACGAAGCGCTAAAGTCCCCAGCTGTTTCTTTGTTTCCTCCTCACAAAGTCCATATGCATGAAGGTTGTGACAAAATTCTTACCCAGCCATACAGTTACAATGTGCTGTGACCACTTCTCCGTCTTGTTTAACTAAGATCCAGGTCTTTAAAGGGGTTTCTGATGATCTTTGTGAATTATTTACCTGAGAGCTGAGAGCCAACACAAGTGAGAATCAAGCCAACTGTTGTTTGTTTACACTTCAACTTGCAGTGCTTCATTGTAAAGACGCGAATGAAAAGCTTTTTTTTAAAAAAAAATACTTACACAGGCAAAAACAATACAAGGTTCATTCAGCAGTGATTGATCCCAAGGTCCTTTACCCAGCCACATACAAAAAAGTTGTAAGCCTCCATACTCTTCCACGCTTTCATCTGTTTTGCGGTGTAGAAGGACGTCTGCAACACCAGATAGTTCGAGATGTTGGGGAACTCGACTGAAGGGTAGTTTTCAAGATCGTATGACAAATCGTTCTTTCCCAGACTCTAGGGGTCGATTCCATTGCACATAGCAACCTTCTGAATATATCTAAAGTGAGTAGTGGCTTCTAGATTATGAGAATACTCTGAGAAGTTATCGCTAGTTGTTTGCACTACGGCAGCTGTTTAGACCACCAGCTATTTCACTTCCGGTAAAACTGCTAAGAAAAGTCATGTGACTGAAACCCAGCAATATGAATGAATGAATGAATGAATGAACACAATTGAAAAAAGCTAGAGTGCTAGAATTGTCAGTAGGGTCTGTGAAATCTGGCTCTTACAGTTCCTCTACTCCAGATACATAACTCAATTTCATAATTGGTATCAATTACAGATGATGTTTGTTTTGTACCTGACTGTGATAGTTTCTAATGAATTTAATTGGTTATTTTTTCCCAAGTATAAACAAACTAGGTGCCTAATTTAAACTACTGTAACCCTGACCAGGCGATTACTAAGGAAAGAGCAATGTAAATCCATCCTCCATATTCATGAATGTGGTCTTCATACCTGACCACATAAAAAGTAAAGCCCTCTCACTCACACAACTTTTTTTTTTTTTTTTCCTTTTGCATCCTGCAGGGTCTCAGTCCCAATACACATCCCTGATCTCAACCAGATGACCTTTGAGATTTTCTATAAACTTTCCAGATAGATGGATGGATGGATGGATGGATAGTGTGTCTCCTACTTGTATCTGTATTGAAATGTTTCGAATGTTATCTGCTCATTCCAAATAATGTATTCTTATTGGGTTACTTCCCTAATTTCCTAAAATGCATTATTGCTTTTTGTATTCCACCAGGTCCCAATTATCCAACTATCTGCATCATCTTTGTCTGTCCTGAATTACAGAATCACTTGTGTTATCTATAAAATTCAGAGGAAACACCCCAGACTAACCTTCATTTCTATCAGATCACTCCCCAGGAACTGCTTTACTCTTCACCTTCCACAACTTCCCCTGGGTCTGGAAAAGAAAAAAAAACCTGAGATGTTCCATATTTTCTTTTTCTTCAGCTGTCTGGCTCTTAACAGAGAGAGAGTTAAATGAGAGTTAAAACAAGTCCAAACCCAGAGACATTCCCTCCATTCTCTAAGGAGCCTGTTTTCCTCAAAATGTTGGTCTATATATCTTCCAGACAGCCATTGCTGACCTGAGTCCTCCTGGTGGGCTGTCTCACAGGGCTTTCAAAGCAAACCTGCATACAGACAGTGTCTATATTTCTTAAGATGGAAAAATGCCACTGCTTTTCCTCAGATGGCGACTGGTTCTTCAGTGACCTCTCTGCCGGCTTGGGTTTGTCTCAGATAATTCTTGCACTGTGTGTGTGAATGTTTGTGTGTGAAAGCTGCAGTGAGCCTTCTTCAGAACTTCAGTGTACCATCCTGTACTGTTTACACACAGATAAGCTAAAAGTTCATGTTTAGAGATTCCTGCTTTCTCGGCACATGTGGTGTACCTACAGAGTGTGATTTATGAGGACCTGCTCTTCCGAGGCTTGGCGAACACAGCTGGAGGTGTGGGTGTTTGTCAGTTCATACTACTACTGCTGTGTGTGTGTGTGTGTGTGTGTGTGTGTGTGTGTGTGTGTGTGTGTGTGTGTGAGAGAGAGAGAGAGAGATTGGTATTTAGCTTCTTGCCTGTGGCTCCACACTCCAGATAGTTGCTTTCCAGCTGTCCCGAGGCTCACGCAAGGGCCTTGATATTGGATCCCAGTGTTTTACATACAGGTGGACCTGAATACTTTCCATACCAGTGTCTGTGTGTGGAGGGGCATGTTTTTAGATATTTGTGAGGTCCAAATGATCAAAGGATAGGAATATTTAAAAGTTTTCACCTTCTGGGGACATTCAGGTGGTCCCTATGAGGAAAACCTAACTAAAGGAGCCAAAAGGTTTTCTTTTGGTTTCTGGTGTTAATTTTAGGGTTAGATTTAGGTGTACCTGGTGACTTGTCCAGGGTGTACCCCGCCTTTCGCCTGTAGTCAGCTGGGATAGGCTCCAGCTTGCCTGCGACCCTGTAGAACAGGATAAAGCGGCTAGAGATAATGAGATGAGATGAGATTTAGGTGTGAGCGGCAAGGTGGTGCAGTGGTTAGTACTGTTGTCTCACAGCAGGAAGGTTCTGGGTTTGAGCCCAGTGGCCGACTGGGGCCTTTCTGCATGGAGCTTGCATGCTCTCCTCATGCCGGTGTTGGTTTCCTCTGGGTGCTTCGCTTTTCTCCCACAGATTAGCTTAATTGGCTACTCTAAATTGCCCATAGGTGTGTATGTGTACCCTGCCACCAGAAGTGGGTTTGGGTCCTTCTAGTGTCCCATAATCACTCAAGAGAATTCATGGAAGCTAGTTGATGGCTTCCTGGATTGCTGACCCTCAACTATGAGGATGGCGGCAGACAGACAGGTTAAGGTGTCAGCATGACTAATAATTATATCAGTGGAAGGTCCTCGCAAGGATATTAAGACGTGTGTGTGTGTGTGTGTGTGTGTGCACATTCTTATTGGAAGCTATGCAATTATTTATAATGAACGCAGGTTGCCAAGGTCTTCTGTATTTTTTTTTATGTTTTGATTCCACTAAATGCTTTGGCATGAGCCAGGGAGTTATGTAAGACTAATGGTTTTCGCAGACGGCCTTTGGTGTGCATTGCAAAGCATTAATGCAAAGAGCAGACCATCATGTCAATTTGCCCATAACTCACTATGTCCTTGTGGAACCTAATTTCCTTCTACCATCACAGTCGAAGTCAGCCTGCTGAAAAAAAGTGAAGAAATGCATCATACAAGGTTGGTTTATTTGACATCTCCTGAGTTATGCTTGTCATAAAATGTATAACATATCTCAATAATGCATGCATGATGAAAGGTGGTGTACCTTACAGAATAGTAAATGTTTCTGTAATTTGTGAGATTTGCCCAAGGCATCATGTCCTGGCCCCTTTGCTCACAGCTGAAATATTAAAGGCACAATGCTTTCACATAGCGACAACACACAAGGAACTCTCTGAAACAAGCTACAGTTAACCCTGACCCTCCCACAGTCGCTCATTTGTTCTCATAATTAATCCACTTGCAACATGATACATACACAGGCAGCCAGCTACAGAAGCTGCATTTCAGCTTCACTTTCGCATGCGCGCACACAGAGCAATAATTTTAAAAGCTTTTGAAATTGTTCCTTCAGCATCTTTTAAGATACCGATAAGCACCAACACAGAAGAAATAACACTGGGGAACAATTTGAAAAAAAATTTCTGTTGAGTTAGATTTTTATGCTGATTAAAACTAAAATTGGCATGCTGATTCCAAAATTGCAGTCAGGTTTTTTTTTCTAGCACGTCAAGTTTTTTCTCCACAGCTTACCCTCCAGATAAGCAAAATTCCACTGTAGTAAGACTATTTGAAGGTTATGGAAGAACGTTATCAGGGTAGATGGGATGTACATATGATGGCTGACTATTGTTGGAGCATCAAACGCGATAGTCCTCAAGTTGAACACTCCAGAAAGAGCTATAAACGTAAATTTTTACCTTAACTACTTGCACAGGCAGCATGGTGGTGTAGTGGTTAGCACTGTCTCCTCATAGCAAGAAGGTTCCGGGTTCGAACCCAGCGGCCGGCGAGGGCCTTTCTGTGTGGAGTTTGCATATTCTCCCCGTGTCTGCGTGGGTTTCCTCCGGGTGCTCCGGTTTCCCCCACAATCCAAAGACATGCAGTTAGGTTAACATGGGGCGGCCTTGGGCTGAGGTGCCCTTGAGCAAGGTACCGAACCCCTGACTGCTCCCCGGGTGCTCTGGTGTGGCTGCCCACTGCTCTGAGTGTGTGCGTGTGTTCACTGCTTCAGATGGGTTAAATGCAAAGGATGAATTTCACTGTGCTTGAAGTGTGCATGTGACAAATAAAGGTTTCTTCTTCTTGCACACAATTATGATTACAGTAGCCATATCCTTTGTAAAAACATGTGTTAAATAAACATTGCAGTCATGCCTGTTTCTTTCATATTTCATTGTATGTCAATATTTGTAAATTTTTATAAAACAAGCACATATCTGTTAAGTACAGTATTTTTCATATTTTTTAAGAAAACAGGGATCCTATAGTTCAAAAACTTGACGTGATAGAGAAAAACAGATCAGTTTTGGATTCCGCACCCAAAAATTAGTTAAAAACAGCTGTCAGACCTAACTCAACAAAAATTGTGTTCCACAGTGTAATCTATTACCTAAATTTTCCTTGAGTAGCGAGCCATGATTTAAAAAGTAATCAGATTAGAATACTTAGACATTCTTTAAAATGCACTATGCATTAAGGAGTATATAAAAATGACTGAATATTAGAGGTGTGAATATGAACTATTGTCTGTAAGGATGACCTAATAAATAAAGTGAGGAACAGAGCTGAGGTTTCTTTGACAAAGCTTTACTTTGTTCAAAATGCATGGAAATCTGACTTATTGCATTTGTCCACATTCAAGATTATCATAGCATAACCATTTTAGTTATTGGTTAAAGTAGGGACGTATACTGGGAACAGTGGGGCAGTTGAAATTTAGCTAGCTGGGTGCCAACATAAGGATTTCATGATGGATTTCAATTTTATTTGGTTAATTTAGCTGAAGTGTTTACTATTTGAATGTGTTTGAATTAATTAGCTGACAGGATGAATATTATGGTTCATTATGAATAAAAAGGTGAACAGTCATTCATTTATTTATTCATCTTCAGTAACCGCTTGGTCAGGGTTGCGGTGGATCCAGAGCCAATCCTGGTAACACCGGGGACAAAGCTGGAGAATTCATGCCAGACGAGCAAAGGTGAAAATTATGTTACTTTATTAATATCATAATTGTATTACAAAATTGCTCCCGAGTGGTGCAAGAGAAAAGTGTTTGCCTTATGCTTGCATCACACATTGGCGTTTCAGCCTTGCGTATGTACGGTGTACAGTGCTCAGCGTAAATGAGTACGCCCCCTTTGAAAAGTAACATTTTAAACAATATCTCAATGAGCACAAACAATTTCCAAAATGTTGACAAGACAAAGTTTAATATAACATCTGTTTAACTTATAACGTGAAAGTAAGGTTAATAATATAACTTAGATTACACATTTTTCAGTTTTACTCAAATTAGGGTGGTGCAAAAATGAGTACACCCCACAACAAAAACTACTACATCTAGTACTTCGTATGGCCTCCATGATTTTTAATGACAGCACCAAGTCTTCTAGGCATCGAATGAACAAGTTGGCGACATTTTGCAACATCAATCTTTTTCCATTCTTCAACAATGACCTCTTTGAGGCTACGTTTACATTACGTCGAATCAGTGGATCATCAGATTAATGTTCTTAAAACGATTCGCGTTTACACTAAAACCGTTAGCCGTGCACACAGCAACACCAATACGCGGATACGCTCGGCTCCGCAGGCATCCTGCGCTCCAAATCACTCCGCCCTGAACAGCGAGTGCCCTCTGGAGGGTGCGCACTCCGGCCCTGCGCAGCTCACAGAGCGCGAGTGAAGTGCACAAGCCACGATTCGGGACTGAGCCGCTGTGTGTGTGATCCCAGCGCATATCACTTACCACTTGCAAGTGGAAGGATGGTAAGCCTAAAGACAATCATAACTACACAATGGGCAGTATTTACATCAGTATTTGCAGTATTTTCATACTTTTATACTCTTTAATGAAAGGTGATACAAGGCGGAAGTCCGCGCCGTTTTTCAGCAGTCGCGTCACATGACCAACGCCAGTGAATCAGGAAGGTGGATGTCACAGTGACGTTGTCCAATGAGACGCCAGCTAGAGCTCAGCACAGCGTATTCGCGTATTCTGAATGTTTACACAGCACCGGAGCTGACACGATCTGGATTGAATACGTGGACGCTGGCGGATTCCCGTTTTCTGGCTTTTCCAGGGGGTTTAATGTAAACGGACAGTGCGTCCGCGAAGAAAACGAGACAGATACGGTCTAATGTAAACGTAGCCTTAGTGACTGGATGCTGGATGGAGAGTGATGCTCAACTTGTCTCTTCAGAATTCCCCATAGGTGTTCGATTGGGTTCAGATCAGGAGACATACTTGGCCACTGAATCACTTTCACCCTGTTCTTCTTCAGAAATCCAACAGTGGCCTTAGATGTGTGTTTAGTCATGTTGGAAAAGTGCATGACGACCAAGTGATGGTAGCATCTTCTCTTTCAGTATAGAGCAATACAAATGTGAATTCATGATGCCATCAATGAAATGCAGCTCCCCGACACCAGCAGCACTCATGCAGCCCCACATAAGGACACTGCCACCACCATGTTTCACTGTAGGCACCATGCATTTTTCTTTGTATTCCTCACCTTTGCAACACCATACAGTTTTGAAGCCTTCGGTTCCAAAAACATTTATTTTGGTCTCATCACTCCAGAGTATAGAGTCCCAGTAGTCTTCATCTTTGTCAGCATGGGCCCTGGCAAACTCTAGGTGGGCTTTTTTGTGCCTGCCCATATGGAAAAGAAATAGAAGAAACTTATAAAAAAAATAACTTTCCATCACCTTCAGTTTATGTTTCATGTATTGTGCATCATATAAGGAATATGATTTACTCCTGAAAGTGGCCACTTTTGCATTACTATCATATATTGTTCTGATAAATACGCAAATCATACAAGCTTCATTTTGTTCAAATTTACTAAGGATCTTGTATCTGGTTTCACTGTTGTATGCTTTACATACAAGTTTCAGACAAAAGACATACAAATTTTATAAGATTTATCTATATCTTTTCCATATGGGTTGGCTTTAGGAGAGGCTTCTTTCGTGGACGGCATCCATGCAGGGGCGTCAGAAGCTTTTGTAATGGGGGGGGGGGGGGACAACACACTGGTAGGGGGGTCCTCCCCCAGAAAATTTTTAATTAATTAGATGGCATTTCCTGCATTCTGGTGTATTTTTAACAGGTTGTTAAACACCTAATTTTACCTACACAAGTCACTTAAGTCAATGACTATTTTCGAGCCTCAACAATAAGTCCTCATTCAACTAGTCCATATATTCATCAGCCTGTTTTTAAACCCACTGCTCTGCCTAAGATAATGAGATGAATGTGACACAATTTATCACCAACAATGACTTTATGGGTGCATTTTACTTTTTATTTTGTGTTTCGTTTTTTATTTAGTTTTAGATGTAACACAACATGCCACTGTGCCAAGCAATAGTGACACTCAACTGTGTGTTTAAAATTAAGAATATTCATAATTTCACACAATGAACAGGCATGACATGGCATCATGTAAACTTCATAACACAAAATCACACTGTGTCAAGCAACGGTGACACATAAAAAAATAACTTCACACAATGAACAGGTGCAATTTTGTTAACCACCAACAGTGACTTTAGTGGGTGCATTTTACATTTTTCCGATTTAGTGATACTCATAACAAAAATGACATGGCATCATGCAGTCTTCATAACACAAAATTACACTGTGTCAAGCAATGACACATAAAAGAGAACTTCACACAATGAACAAATGCAGTTGTCAATAATGTAGGCCTACTGGGTTTGAATTAAATGATAGCTAACATTAAGCTAGCTGATACATCTCCTAACATTGACTAGCCAGCTAACTGCACTAACATTTCCATCGGGACAAAAAAAAATCTGTCCTGTGGGGAAATTTTGACTTACTTTCCGCTTCTTTGTAAAGAATTTCCTGATGTCCATTGTGTCTGGGGAGGGAGCAAATATTGCAAACAATTCATCATTGACCAAGAATACCCCATTAGGCTAAGCTTATTTCATTGTTTAGTTGAACATTAATTTAACGTGGCCCAGGGTTAATTTTGAGGGCATATAACAAAAGAATAAGGTTTTAGCAAAAGCTAGACATTGTGAGGTGGCAATGGGGCCGACGTTACCTCCTCCACTTTCGAGCAGCTGCACCAAAATTTCTCTGCTTGCACTGAGATTCACTTGCGTGCGGTGAGTTGTTGTCGGTAACGTCCGGAAAACCCGGAGTGGATTTTCAGTGGTATGTGTATTCTCTTATCAATAAAGTGGAATGAATTCTTTCACGAAGCAATAGAAACGGTGCTGGGTGAACTAATATTTTATGTTAAATGTGGGGGGGTCCAAACGAAGAATTATGAAATGTGAGGGGGACATGTCCCCTTCACATTCAATGGTGGCGACACCCATGCATCCATGCATACCATTCCTCTGCAGTGTACTCCGTATTGTGTCACGGGAAATAGTCACCCCAGTTTGGCTTTCTATTCCTTTAGATAACTGCAGTGAACTTGCATGCCGATATATTTTTTTTCTACCCTTATCAGAAGACGCGCCTATTGAGGTGTTAACTTCCATGGACGACCTGGACGTCTCTGTGAGATGGTTACAGTTCCATCTTTCTTAAATTTTTATACCACTTTTGCTACAGTATTCTGACTGATAAGTAAAGCTTTGCTGATCTTCTTGTAGCCTTCACCTTTGTGGTGTAAAGAAATTATTTTCTTTGGGGAATTCTGAAGAGACAAGTTGAGCATCACTCTCCATCCAGCATCCAGTCACTAAAAGAGGTCATTGTTGAAGAATGGAAAAAAAAATGATGTTGCAAAATGTCGCCAACTTGTTCATTCCCTGCCTAGAAGACTTGGTGCTGTCATTAAAAATCATGGAGGCCATACAAAGTACTAGATGTAGTAGTTTTTGTTGTGGGGTGTACTCATTTTTGCACCACCCTAATTTGAGTAAAACTGAAAAATGTGTAATCTAAGTTTATATTATTAACCTTACTTTCATGTTATAAGTTAAACAGATGTTATATTAAACTTTGTCTTTTCAACAATTTGGAAATTGTTTGTGTTCATTGAGATATTGTTTAAAATGTTACTTTTCAAAGGGGGTGTACTCATGTACGCTGAGCACTGTATCAGGATACATGGCAGTAAGAAAGGAACATCACAGCATCGGCAGCTTACACGATCCCCTTGAATGCCAGGGTGCAGCATATTTTTAAGTCCGCACTTAAAAATCCATAGTGCATACATACCAGCTTTGATACATCACACATACGTCATGTGTACGCCATGAAAATGAAAGCCACACAGTAGTGACACAGTGGGAACATTGCTCGAACACCTATTATGCCGTGAAAATGCTTTAGTTGACATGTCTGATGAAGGTGGCTCCGGGGCTGGCTGGGTGGATGCAGCTGTCTTCCCTTGCTCTTCTTGGGTCCTGACTTCTTCACTGGCATGATGCTTTCTTGACTGTGATGAATGACAACGAACGCAGCATGAACACCACAGATATGCTGCAGGTACTCAGCAGCAACATGCGCATCAAAGAATACATGTGCATCAATGAGAATGGGGATGAGTGTAGTGAAGATGCAAGGAGTAGATGTAAAGAAAGTTGGTGAATTCAAGTACCTGGGGTCAACTGTGCAGGAAAATGGGGGCTGCAAAAGTGAGGTGAGAAAGAGAGTGCAGGCAGGGTGGAGCAGTTGGAGAAGGATTTCGGGAGTCATTTGTGATCGGAAAGTCCCAGCGAAAGTGAAAGGTAAGATGTATAAGACATTAGTGAGACCAGCTGTGATGTATGGATTGGAAACCGTACCCTTAACGAAGAGACAGGAGGCAAAGTTGGAGGTGGTGGAGTTGAGGATGTTAAGGTTTGCGATGGGAGTGACAAGATTGGACAGGATAAGGAACGAGCACATCAGAGGGACAGCACATGTGGAGAGCTTGGGAATTAAGCTAAGAGAGATGAGACTGAGATGGTATGGGCACATCCTGAGAAGAGATGCAGAGCATGTTGGAAGGAGAATGTTGAGGATGGAGCTGCCAGCCACATGAAAACAAGGAAGGCCAAAGAGAAGATACATGGATGTGGTGAGAGAGGACATGAAAGTGGCAAGTGTGGTAGAGAAGGATACGGAAGACAGGGCGCAATGGAGACGAAAGATCCACTGTGGCAACCCCTAATCGGGAGCAGCCAAAAGTAGAAGAAGACTCAGCAGCAACATCACGTAAGAATGAAATGCCACGCCAACAAAATGGTTACACCCCATCAACACATCATATGCCATGCATACACCTCAGTATGCCATAACTTTATGTCCCTTGAACCCCATACAAACCCCAGATACGCCACAGTAAGGCCACGCATATGCCATGTACATCACAGGACTTTAATTTTGGACAAAATATGCCTCCTTTCTTGGCATTTGACCCACATGCTGCTTACGTGGCAAGATACGAGGCAGTGTGACACAAGCGTTATCATCAGAAGTCATCTAATACCCTGTCCACACTAGGGATATTGTACCGATACAATACTACTTTCGTACCGCAACACCTGTCCACACTAGCAACTATACCGGTACTGTAGCGGTATAACTGTATCGGTACAAAACCCATACATTTGTGGGTTTCGTACTGGTACAGTATCGGTACTGTAGCGCTTTGCTGTAGTGTAGACAGATGAAGCGGTTCTGTATCATCTCATCTCATCTCATTATCTGTAGCCGCTTTATCCTGTTCTACAGGGTCGCAGGCAAGCTGGAGCCTATCCCAGCTGACTACGGGCGAAAGGCGGGGTACACCCTGGACAAGTCGCCAGGTCATCACAGGGCTGACACATAGACACAGACAACCATTCACACTCACATTCACACCTACGGTCAATTTAGAGTCACCAGTTAACCTAACCTGCATGTCTTTGGACTGTGGGGGAAACCGGAGCACCCGGAGGAAACCCACGCGGACACGGGGAGAACATGCAAACTCCACACAGAAAGGCCCTCGCCGGCCACGGGGCTCGAACCCGGACCTTCTTGCTGTGAGGCGACAGCACTAACCACTACACCACTGTGCCGCCCGGTTCTGTATCAATACAAATATAATGCGCGTGCGCAATGAACCATTCCTACTTCTTCCAGGTTATTCATACAATACAATACACACGTGCTTTCCAGCTGTAAATAAAATGTCAAAATGGCTCAAAATGACCGTGGAGCTACATGGAGCAAAGACAAAGTTATGTGTTTGTTGGAGCTTTGGGGAGACGAGCGATGCCAGGAACAGTTAGTGAAGAACGGAGATTCGTTTTCTTTGTTTCTTTCTCAACTGCCTCGCACGTTTTATACGATTCAACTGAATAAATGACCACCAGAAATACAGACTGTACATTGACAACAAAAAGCACACACACGTTGTTTCATCCGCCATATTCTCGGAAGGAAGTTACTCAGGAACCACGGAAACATTTCGCGCACGCGCATTTCAACTACTGTGAAAGAAAACCGCAAACATTTCTCGCTAGTGTGGACAGATGCACTAAACTGTACCGGTATACCTTGTATCGATACAGTTATACCACTATCGTACCGGTATATATGTGAACACAGCTTAACTGTGGCTAGGGGACAACGCAGCAAAATTGGCCATCCTATCTACTTGAGATTGATGGCATACTCTCTCTCCCCTGTCAATCACAGTGACATTGGCCAATCACAGGCACCTGTGAGCTCATGTATGTGGAAGAGGATGGATAGTACTTTCTTCCCAGTGTGTTATACTGCACTATGATGCAGCATGAAAAAAAAGGGATAAGGGAGAGCTCATTGATGGGTGGGAATTAGCAGGCTACCAAATTGGAAGGGAAATGTTTGTTGATTTGGATTTGTTTAGATTATTTCCAGATTTTATATTTCTTAGGTAGACCAAGAGCCATATAAGAGCTGCCACCTTCCTACACAGAAGCTGAACATATAAAGTACATACAGTACATACTATAAAGGACTACATAGGATGGAGAAGGACTGTCGGTCGGCCTCGAAGAAATTCTGGCAAACCGTCCGGCGCCTCAGGAGGGGGAAGCAGTACTCTGCCAACACTGTTTACAGTGCGGGTGGGGAGCTGTTGACCTCGACTGGGGACATTGTCGGGCGGTGGAAGGAATACTTTGAGGATCTCCTCAATCCCACCGTCATGTCTTCCATTGAGGAGACTGAGGCTGATGACTCAGAGGTGGACTCGTCCATTACCCAAGCCGAAGTCACTGAGGTGGTTTGCAAGCTCCTCGGTGGCAAGGCACCGGGGGTGGATGAGATCCGCCCTGAGTATCTCAAGTCTCTGGATGTTGTGGGGCTGTCTTGGTTGACACACCTCTGCAACATCGCGTGGCGGTCAGGGACAGTGCCTCTGGAGTGGCAGACTGGGGTGGTGGTCCCTCTTTTTAAGAAAGGGGACCGGAGAGTGTGCTCCATTTATAGGGGAATCACACTTCTCAGCCTCCCAGGGAAGGTTTACTCCAGGGTACTGGAGAGGAGAATTCGACCAATAGTCGAACCTCGGATCCAGGAGGAACAATGCGGTTTTCGTCCTGGTCGTGGAACACTGGACCAGCTCTATACCCTTCATAGGGTGCTCGAGGGTTCATGGGAGTTTGCCCAGCCAGTCCACATGTGCTTTGTGGATCTGGAGAAGGCATTCGACCATGTCCCCTGTGGTATTCTGTGGGGGGTGCTTCGGGAGTATGGGGTTCGGAGCTCTTTGCTAAGGGCTGTCTGGTCCCTGTACGAACAGAGCAGGAGTCTGGTTCGCATTGCCGGCAGTAAGTCAGACCTGTTCCCAGTGCATGTTGGACTCCGGCAGGGCTGCCCTTTGTCACCGGTTCTGTTCATAATTTTTATGGACAGAATTTCTAGGCGCAGCCAGGGGCCGGAAGGAATCCTGTTTGGGAACCACAGGATTTCATCTCTGCTTTTTGCGGATGATGTTGTCCTGTTGGCTTCCTCAAACCAGGACCTTCAGCATGCACTGGGGCGGTTTGCAGTCAAGTGTGAAGCGGCTGGGATGAGAATCAGCACCTCCAAGTCTGAGGCCATGGTTCTCGACCAGAAAAGGGTGGCTTGCCCTCTCCAGGTTGGTGGAGAAGTCCTGCCTCAAGTGGAGGAGTTTAAGTATCTCAGGATCTTGTTCACGAGTGAGGGAAGGATGGAGCATGAGATCGACAGGCGGATCGGTGCAGCCTCCGCAGTGATGCGATCGCTTTACCGGTCCGTCGTGGTGAAGAAGGAGCTGAGCCAAAAGGCGAAGCTCTCAATTTACCTGTCGATCTACGTTCCGACTCTCACCTATGGTCATGAGCTTTAGGTAATGACCAAAAGAACAAGATCACGGATACAAGCGGCCGAAATGAGTTTCCTTCACAGGGTGGCTGGGCGCTTCCTTAGAGATAGGGTGAGAAGCACAGTCACTCGGGAGGAGCTCGGAGTAGAGCCGCTGCTCCTCCACATCGAGAGGAATCAGCTGAGGTGGCTTGGGCATCTCTTTTGGATGCCTCCTGGATGCCTCCCTGGGGAGGTGTTCCAGGCATGTCCCCCCGGGAGGAGGCCCCGGGGAAGACCCAGGACACACTGGAGGGACTATGTCTCTCGGCTGCCCTGGGAATGCCTCGGTGTTCTTCCCGAGGAGCTGGCCGAGGTGTCTGGGGAAAGGGAAGTTTGGACTTCCATGCTTAGACTGCTGCCTCCGCGACCCAGCCCCGGATAAAGCGGAAGAAGACGAGACAAGACTATAAAGGGTATACATGAACTATATACCTGGAAGAACTACAAACCCCATCATAATCTGTCAAAGCCCATGAACTCTTTCCCCATTCACATTTACCTGATTACTGATTACACATCCCTGTTCTCTCTCTCCCAACCCCACTGGCTCATAGACCTTGTCAAGTCTCACTCCAGAATCTTTTCTGTGACATTATCGATCCTTTTGTTTTTTTTCTACCGTGGTCAGATGAATCAGTATTCTAGGTCTTTTTTTTTTTGTAAGAAATGGATGCCGTGTGCTCCGGACCAGAGACAAAAAGAACCATCCAGACTGTTACCAGCCAGGGTCTGTCATGGTATGGGGTTGTATCAGTGCCCTTGGGAAAGGTAACTGTGATGGCAGCATTAATTTAGTAAAATACACTGACATTTTGGAGCAACATATAATGCCTTCAAGGTGACATCTTTTCCAGGGATATTTCAACAAGACGATGTAAAACCACATTCTGCACACGTTTACAAAGGCATGGCTGTGGAAGGAGAGGGCACCTGTCCCCTCTGACCACAACAGAGAATGTGTGGCAAAGTTTGTAACAGAAAATATGACCATGATGACCCTGTACTGTTGCACACCTTAAGACCTGTTTGCAGGAAGAATGGGACAAAATAAGACCTGAAATGCTTCATCACTTGGTGTATTCAGTCCATAAACATCTTTTAAGTGTTGTGAGAAGGAATGACAACATAAACTGGTAAATGCTTTACTGTCCCAACTTTTTTCTCATCTCATTATCTCTAGCCGCTTTATCCTTCTACAGGGTCGCAGGCAAGCTGGAGCCTATCCCAGCTGACTACGGGCGAAAGGCGGGGTACACCCTGGACAAGTCACCAGGTCATCACAGGGCTAACACATAGACACAGACAACCATTCACACTCACATTCACACCTACGGTCAATTTAGAGTCACCAGTTAACCTAACCTGCATGTCTTTGGACTGTTGGGGAAACCGGAGCACCCGGAGGAAACCCACGCGGACACGGGGAGAACATGCAAACTCCACACAGAAAGGCCCTCGCCAGCCACGGGGCTCGAACCCAGACCTTCTTGCTGTGAGGTGACAGCACTAACCACTACACCACCATGCCGCCCTGTCCCAACTTTTTTGAACATCAAAATAATCAAAATTGAAATGTGTTTATTTTGAAAAAAAAAAACAATAAAATTCATGAGGTAAAACATCAACTAATGTGTTGAGGTATTGTTTTGAATGCAATACAGGTCAAAGATTATTTATAGACCATTGTTTCCAGTTTCAATTTCAATATACCGTCCCAACTTTTTCTGATTTGAGGTTTTATTATTTGGCAGGAACAGGTGAAAAAGTCTCATCTCATCTCATCTCATTATCTCTAGCCGCTTTATCCTGTTCTACAGGGTCGCAGGCAAGCTGGAGCCTATCCCAGCTGACTACGGGCGAAAGGCGGGGTACACCCTGGACAAGTCGCCAGGTCATCACAGGGCTGACACATAGACACAGACAACCATTCACACTCACATTCACACCTACGGTCAATTTAGAGTCACCAGTTAACCTAACCTGCATGTCTTTGGACTGTTGGGGAAACCGGAGCACCCGGAGGAAACCCACGCGGACACGGGGAGAACATGCAAACTCCACACAGAAAGGCCCTCGCCAGCCACGGGGCTCGAACCCAGACCTTCTTGCTGTGAGGTGACAGCACTAACCACTACACCACCATGCCGCCCTGTCCCAACTTTTTTGAACATCAAAATAATCAAAATTGAAATGTGTTTATTTTGAAAAAAAAAAACAATAAAATTCATGAGGTAAAACATCAACTAATGTGTTGAGGTATTGTTTTGAATGCAATACAGGTCAAAGATTATTTATAGACCATTGTTTCCAGTTTCAATTTCAATATACCGTCCCAACTTTTTCTGATTTGAGGTTTTATTATTTGGCAGGAACAGGTGAAAAAGTCTATTCACTTTAAAAACTCACGTAAGGTGCTGCGGTTTAATGTTATATCCATGTCACAATGCCAGTGACTCCATTATTTCCTTATGCGTCACTCCAAGATTGAGGTGTAATATTATCAGTCATCTCCATGCTTCAGCTTCTGTGACCACAATAGTCTAATTCAATTGTTTTCTCTTGGTCTCACTCAGTTTAAAATACAATAAGACCTCAAGAAACAATTTTCTGCCTTGGTATATTTATTTGTACAGAGCCCCTTTGAAAGTTTCTGGGATGCATGACAAACTACTTGAGTGAAGCTTGAACTCCATAAATATGATGAAGCGTTTCCGAGAAGAGAATGGCCATACAGAGGGATACATGCATGAATGTGAAATGTACCAGAAGATATCAATCAACAGATGACATACACACCAGATACTTTCAAATATATATATATATATATATATATATATATATATATATATATATATATATATTTTACACATGTGCCTTCAGGGGCTCCATACATTTGTGACAGCACATTGTTAAAAATAACCACCATGTCGCCTCAGTGACGAGGTGAATGTTCAGTATTGGTCCTGAATATATTTAGTGCAGGCAAAGCTAACCCAGTCTAGCCCCTGGCATAACCAGTATGGGGAACTTTGATGTTATTTTATCTTTTCTTTTTTTGTCCCCTGGGACAACCAGAGGACCAGCGGCTGAGAGGGCTGCCAGCATGACCTCAGCTCCCCAATAAAAGATTGGCTTCAGGGATAACTTTTCAGTGGATTGCAGTGATGGAGCTGCTCTGCCGCTCATCCATTCATTATCCGTAACTGCTTGTCCTGTACAGAGTCGGGGGCAAGCTGGACCCTATCCTAGCTGACTATGGACAAGAGGCGGGGTACACCCTGGACAAGTCACCAGATCATCGCTCTGCCGCTCATCCATTCATTATCCGTAACTGCTTGTCCTGTACAGAGTCGGGGGCAAGCTGGACCCTATCCTAGCTGACTATGGACAAGAGGCGGGGTACACCCTGGACAAGTCACCAGATCATCGCAGGGCTGACACATATAGAGACAAACAACCATTCACACTCACATTCACACCTACGGTCAATTTAGAGCCACCAGTTAGCCTAACCTGCATGTCTTTGGACTGTGGGGGAAACCGGAGCACCTGGAGGAAACCCATGCGGACACGGGGAGAACATGCAAACTCCACACAGAAAGGCCCCCGTCGGCCACCGTGTCAGCTCGAACCCAGAACCTTCTTGCTGTGAGGCATAACCACATGACAGTGCACAATTTACAGAAGGTAAATGTTTGCAATGTGAGTAGGCTTTTGTTCTGTAACAGCTAGCAGACAGTGAGGGAGAATGAGAGTGCAGAATGTGGGTGTCAGTGATTCCTAGCTGATGGGGCATCTATCCAGATGCCTGTTGCTGTTCAGCAGCTGGGAAATGCGAACAGAAACATGAGGTGGTTCAGAGGGGGTGAGGAAAGATGCTCGCTGATCTAATCTCACCCTGTAAAGGTATTGCATTAACATTTTCCCTGTGCGTCATGAAAGAGAGGCACAAGTGTGTGTGTGTGTGTGTGTGTGTGTGTGGTGTGATGTGATGTGATGTGATGTGATGTGATGTGATGTGATGTGATGTGATGTGTTAACATCACACTCCTCTGTTTCTTTTGAACTAAATTACAGGCCAGAATGCAGTGTTTTGTTTTGTGTATTTTCCCCTAGTTTTTCTGTATTTATGAATACAAGAAGTGTATCAGGAAATAGTTCTTGTATATGTACCGTAACATACAATGTAATGAAGGATCAGGAATATTACCTGACTCGCTGAAAGAATTATGTAGCGTATATTCCTTGCTCTGTAGAAAACGCAGCATATGTAAGTAGTATAATTAGTACATGATGCAGTACAATACACTCATCGGCCACTTTAATAGGAACTTGTTCTTGATTCTAAGATTCCTGTTCTTGGCTGCAGGAGTGAAACCCAATGTGGTCTTCTGCTGTTGCATGCTGAGATGTTTTTCTGCTCACCATGGTTGTAAAGAGTGATTATATGAGTTACTATATCCTTTCTGGCAGCTCGAACCAATCTGGCCATTTTCCTCTGACCTCTCTTATCAATAAGGCGTTTCCACTCACAGAACTGTCGTTCACTCAGTGTTTTTTGTTTTTCGCACCATTTTGTGTAAACTCTAGAGACTGTTGTGTGTGAAAACCCCAGGCGATCAGCAGTTTCTGAAATACTCAAACCAGTCCATCTGACTCAAACCAACACCCATGCCACAGTGAAAAGTCACAGAGATCACAATTTTTCCCGTTCTGATGTTTGAAGTGAACATTAACTGAAGCTCTTGATTTGTATCTGCATGATTTTATGCATTGTGCTGCTGTCAAGGGATTGGCTGATTAGAGAACTGCATACAACAACAGGTGGATGGGTGTCCCTAATAAAGTGGCCAGTGAGCGTAACTGGAAAATGCAGTGTTTTCTCGTTTTCAGACTTTCTCCATAGATTTTTTTTAACCACCCTGCTATGTACAGAGATCAGCCATAACATTAAAACCACCTGTCTAATATTGTGTAGGTCGCCCTTGCACTGCCAAAACAGCTCCGACCCATTGTATGCGCACTCTGGAGCAGCTTCGCAGCCCTATACACACTAAGCTGCGATGCATTGTGTGTTCTGACACCTTTCTATCATAGCCAGCATTAACTTTTTTCAGCAGTTTGTGCTACAGTAGCTCCTCTGTGGCATCAGTCAGCCTTGGGTGTCCTTGACCCTGTTGCCGGTTCATTGGTTGTCCTTCCTTGGACCACTTTTTGTAGGTACTAATCACTGCATACCAGGAACACCCCACAAACCCTGCTCTTTTTGGCGATGCTCTGATCCAGTCATCTAGCCATCACAATTTGGCCCTTGTCAAAGGCACTCAGAATTTGATGCTTGCCAATTTTTCCTGCTTCCAACACATCAACTTTGAGAACTGACTGTTCTCTTGTGGGCTAATATATACTAATATATTCCACCTCCTGACAGGTGCCATTGTAACAAGATAATCAGTCATTCACTGCACCTGTCAGTGGTTATAATTTTATGGCTGATCAGTGTGTGTCAAACCTAAAGGGTCTTTTGGTAGCTTTTAGCTAAGAAAGTCTCACTTCACCTCTAAAATATACTCCAATTCCCCAGTCCAAATCTGTACCGAATAAATTGTGTCGGAATACAAATGAAGGGGTGCAGAAGTCAAGAGCCCTGCTTTTTTTAATGAGGACAAAACCTATCAGCACATCTAACCCTTTCCGCTTCATTTACTGCGTTTGTCTCCCTGAAGACACTGAAATCTTGTTTTTCTTCCTCTTTTTTTATTGCCTCAGTGAAATCTCTCTCGCTGTCTTTCTCCATCACCATCCCCTTCTACATCTCCAAGAATTTAAACCTTCATCTTGCAGAGAGCTAGCTTTCCACTGTGGAAAGGTCACTTAAATAAATAAAGAAACAAGGAGGTATCTAGCCACCCTATACCCTCACTCAAGCTTTGAAAGCTTGTTCTGCTTCTTTTTTTTTAAAGATTCATTCGCTGAGAGGACATTGGGGAGAGTTAAAAAAGAGGAGTAGAACTTCACACTTCACTCCTACTCAGTGACCATGCCGGCATTAGTCACGGAGTAGTGGTTCGATTCCCTAAATGCCTCTGGCTCTGTAACATCTGAGCTCACACTCTCACACTCACACATATTATCTGTTGGAAGCTGGAAATAGATAGCGTGGTAAGGAAAATTAGTATTCGCCTGGAGTTAAATGGGGCAAGAGGACAAAATGCAGTCGTTCTATGAAGTCACGTGATACTATAGCAGTCTTTTGAAGGCATGATATGGATCTATTAATCTATATATGCATCAAGACCAAAACCAAATAATTCTTCAAATACAGTGATCAAATAGATTCATTTTAGATCATCCATAGACACATTTTCATGCCTTGATCAGGACAGGTTCATAAAAATGCATGCTGCACCTCATTCTTTAAAATACAGTCAAGCGGTAAATTTTGCATCCTTCAAGGAGAATCTAAATAAGAGATAGATATCAATTAAGTGAACTTGAGAAATATTTGTGGCATTTTACTTATTAGAAAACAATCTAGATCCAACTGGAAAAGGACAATCTGAATAGCTCGACTTAAGCACTTGTAGTGCAGAACATAGATAGTTGTCTTACAGTTGATACTAATACAGTCTAATATCAATTTGGTAAGACAAATGTAGGCTTGCAGTAACACGCAGCTGTAGAACATCTGATTTACCAAGTGCGCTCGGCTTTTAATTTACTCACTAAGCACTAATTTAGAGCACCATTAGTATCTGAGAGTGAAGGCAGTGAGGACGTCTTTATCTGATGGAACACGTTTAATTTTAAGGCATGTTTAAGGCAGTGTATGATCACTAACAAAGATGTCAAGAAAAATATAGTACTGTACAAAAGCCTTAGGCGCATTCAAAGAAATGCTGTAAAGATGAAATTTCAAAAATAATGAAATTAAAATGTTCTGCTTAAAAGAAAAAGGCATGTTGTAGTCTTTTTCTTTTAAGCAGAACATTTTAATTTCATTATTTTTGAAATTTCATCTTTACAGCATTTCTTTGCATGTGCTTTTGTACAGTACTATATTTCTTCTTGACATCTTTGTTAGCGATCATACACTGCCTTAAAAGACTACAACATGCCCTCTTCTTGAATCGCCGCCTTAACATAGTGGAGGAGTTTGAGTGCCTCAGTGATTCTAGGAGCTATGTTATCAGGGGCATTTGCCCTTGGTAGGGTCTCCCAAGGCAAGCAGGTCCCAGATGAGAGGTCAGACAAAGAATGGTTCTGAAGACCCTTATGAGAGAAAAAGCAAGGATCTGAGTGCCCTCTCCTGGACCAGGGATACCGGGGCCCCACCCTGGAGCCAGGTCTGGGGGAGGGGCTCGTCGGCGAGCGCCTGGTGGCCAGGCCTATGTCCGTGGGGCCTGGCTGGGCTTAGCCCAAATGAGCAACACGGAACCACTCTCTTGTGGACCCACCACCCACGGGAGGTACCATAAGGGTCCGGCACATTGTGGATTGGGTAGCAGCCAAAGGCGGAGGCCCTGGTGTACTGATCCCCGACTGACAAAACTGGCTTTTGGGACATGAGAGGTCACCTCTCTGGTGGGGAAGGAGCCTGAGCTTGTGCGTGAGGTTGAGAGGTACTGACTAGATATAGTTGGGCTCTCCTCAACACACAGCTTGGGCTCTGGAACCAATTTCCTGGAGAGGGGTTGGACTGTCTTTCATGCTGGAGTTGCCAAGGGTGAGCAGCGCTGGGCAGGGATGGGGCTATTGATAGCCTCCCAGTTCGGTGTGCTAACATCTGAGTTCTCCCCAGTAAGCAAGTGGGTCGTTTCCCTGCACCTTCGGGTTGGGGAACGGTCTCTAACTGTCATTTGTGCCAAATGGTAATTCAGAGTATCCAGTCTTCTTGGAGTCCTTGAGTGGGGTATTAGACAGTGCACCATGAGGGGACTCCATTCAGGAGCAACAATGCGGTTTTTGTCCTGGTCGTGAAACACTGGACCAGCTCTTTACCCCTGCAAGAGTACTGGAGGGTGCATGGGAGTTTGCCCAACCAGTCTACATGTGTTTTGTGGACCTGGAGAAGGCTTATGACCATGTCCCTCATGGTGCCTTGTGGGGGGTGCTTCGGGAGTATGGGGTTCGGGGCCCACTGCTGCAGGCCATTTGGACCCTGTATGACCAGAGCAGGCGTTTGGTTCACATTGCCGGCAGTAAGTCGGACTTGTTCCCGGTGCATGTGGGACTCCACCAGGGCTGCCCTTTGTCACCAGTTCTGTTCATAACTTTTATGGACAGAATTTCTAGGCGTAGCCAAGTGGCGGAGGGTGTCTGGTTTGGTGGCATCAGGATCGTGTCTCTGCTTTTTGAGGATGATGTGGTCCTCTTGGATGCATCAATCCGTGACCTATAGCATACACTGGGATGGTTTGCAGCCGAGTGTGAAGCGGCTGGGATGAGGATCGGCACCTCCAAGTCCGTGGCCATGGTGCTCAGCTGGAAATGGGTGGAGAGCCTACTTCGGGTCGGGGGGAGTTGCTACCTCAAGTGGGGGAGTTTAAGTATCTCAGGGTCTTGTATACGAGTGAGAGTTGGGGGGAGCGGGAGTTGGACAGAAGGATTGGGGCAGCGTCAGCAGTGATGCGGACGCTAAACCAGTCTGTTGTGGTAAAGAGAGAGCTGAGCCAAAAGGCAAAGCTCTCAATTTACTGGTCCATCTATGTTCCTACCCTCATCTATGGTCACGAGCTGTAGGTAGTGACCGAAAGAATGAGATCACGGATACAAGTGGTAGAAATGAGTTTTCTCTGCAGGGTGGCTGGGCTCTCCCTTAGAGACAGGGTAAGAAGCTTGGTCATTCGGGAGAGACTCAGAGTAGAACCGCTGCTCCTCCACATTGAAAGGAGTCAGTTGAGGTGGTTTGGGCACCTTGTTAGGATGCCTCCTGGACACCTCCCAGGGGAGGTTCTTTGGGCATGCCCCACCGGGAGGAGACCCCGGGGCAGACCCAGGACACACTGGAAAGATTACATCTCTCAGCTGGCCTGGGAACACCTCGGTATTCCCCTGGAAGGGCTGATGGAAGTGGCCGGGGAGAGGGAAGTCTGGGCTGCTCTGCTTAGGCTGCTACCCCCGCAACCCGGACCCAGATAATCAGCAGAAAATGGATGGATGGATGGATGGATGGATGGATGGATGGATGGATGGACTACAACATGCAGTAAAGAATAATAAATGAAACAAAGTCAATATTAGGTTGACGACCTTTGCTCTTCTTCTTCTTAAATAGTAGTCTCAGATACAGTTTGTGCAGATTTACAAGGAAATTATCTGATAAGTCTTGGAGAACCAGCCACAGTTCTTCTGGAGACTTTGACTGTCTCCAATTGCATCTTTTTTTCTGCAGTGAAACCCAGCAGGCTTCATTATGTTTTTTGTCTGAAAAGTGGTCTCTTACATAATATAGTCACGCTACTTTTTTCACTGGCATATTATTCTTTTTATTTATTTATTTATTTATTTATTTGTTTGTTTGTTTGGTTGGTTTTTGAAAAGTAATGCTTGGAAATGTAAAAAGTTTTTATCCTGATGCAATAATGTAGGCAGAATTCATAAAATAAATATCTATAACAAAGTTTGTACTCAAAAAAATTAAGCTGCCTAAGACTTTTTGTAACCTACAGTATAGTATACAAACTTTTGAACTGATCTCATTTTCTTTCCTCGCACACTATTTAATCATCTTCGTTAAGTCTGATAAAGGAATTTGTGAAACCTAACAGTGTCTTGTTGCTATAAATATCATTGCCTTTATTTTCTCCTAAAAGGATGTTAACTTTTGTGCTTGACTCTATAACCATTTCATTGCTGGCTTAGACGTATCTGTTCATGTTTTGTTCATTATTATGAATAAAAAATCTAAATAAATAATCATTTTTTTAATAAAAAATGCTGATATTAAACCTTAGATCTTAGATCTAGCCATGAATGCACAAGGTCTGTTGTTAAATTCCACTGTTAATGTTTCAATTTGCTGAAGTTTTCCCATAAGGGTGTGTTTTGGCTGGAGGATCGTCTCACTGTGTTCTCTCCTGTACCTGCTTCGTATCACTGCACCCAGGATTCTCTGGGAATGCAGCATGTTACATCATCTCATGTGGCCTTATCGGACCACAAATCAAGGTCTGCTAGAGGACTCTCAAAGAGTGTTTTGTCTCTCCCTGATCTTAGAACTCTGTGCACCCATCATGCATCTCCTTCAGACAAGAGGATTTGTTTACAGCGGCCCAAATTTTAGGCTTTTTATCACAGGTTGCTGCACTGTGTGGAAAAGAAAATGCTTTAGCACAGGGCCGCTTATCTGCAGCAGGGAACAAAAGCAAATCCTGTAGGTAATCCACCTCTCCAACAACCAGCTGCTGTGGTACTATCAGTTACTGTCCAGTGACCACTTCAAAAAAAAGAAAAAAGGAAAAAAATTATTCGGCAGAAGTGAAAGCTGTGATTAGGTATGATTGATAACGATCATTAATAAGTCGTTATAATGGGATTTAATGTCCAGCTCCAGCCAGCAGGGTGGCTGTGGAGTAAATGAGCAGCAGATAGCAAGGGAGTGATGCAGAGATCTCCTCTGGTATGTTTGTGAGGAAATAAACGCTTTTATTCAATTATGTATTAAGAGTCTCCTCTAATTAGTACCATGTGCATTGTCAGTCCTTTCTTAATATTGATCAAATCCATTGTTATACAACATTACAAGCAGCTTCTCAAATTCTTAAAATTTGACTTGTAAGACTTTTAAATGGTTTAATTTATCCATGAATAAATAAATCATTTATTTTTGGTAAACAGAATTTAAACGCAGGCAGCAAGGTGGCACAGCGGCTAGTGTTGCTGTCTCACAGCTCCAGGGTCCCGTGTTTCATCCTGAGCTCGAGTTACTGTGAGCCTCACATGGGTTACATCTGGATTCTCTGGTTTCCTCCCAACTCCTTAAAAAACATGCATGGAGGTGGATCAGCTATGCTAATACGCCTAATCCTGCAAAGAACTTAGGCTACGTTTACACTAGACCGTATCTGTCTCGTTTTCTTCGCGGATGTACTGTCCGTTTACATTAAACCGCCTGGAAACGCCTGGAAACGGGAATCCACCAGCGTCCACGTATTCAATCCAGATCGTGTCTGGTCCGGTGCTGTGTAAACATTCAAAATACGCGGATACGCTGTGCTGAGCTCTAGCTGGCATCTCATTGGACAACGTCACTGTGACATCCACCTTCCTGATTCGCTGGCGTTGGTCATGTGACGCGACTGCTGAAAAACGGCGCGGACTTCCGCCTTGTATCACCTTTCATTAAAGAGTATAAAAGTATGAAAATACTGCAAATACTGATGCAAATACTGCCCATTGTGTAGTTATGATTGTCTTTAGGCTTGCCATCCTTCCACTTGCAAGTAGTAAGTGATATGCGCTGGGATCACACACACAGCGGCTCAGTCCCGAATCGTGGCTTGTGCACTTCACTCACGCGCTGTGTGAGCTGCGCAGGGCCGGAGTGCGCACCCTCCAGAGGGCACTCGCTGTTCAGGGCGGAGTGATTTGGAGCGCAGGATGCCTGCGGAGCCGAGCGTATCTGTGTATTGGCGTTGCTGTGTGCACGGCTAACGGTTTTAGTGTAAACGCGAATCGTTTTAAGAACGTTAATCTGATGATCCGCTGATTCGACGTAATGTAAACGTAGCCTTAGCATCCCATCCAGAGTGTATTCGCACCTCGCAGTTGCATCCAGGGATAGTCTCCAGATCTACCATAACCCTGACCAGGATAAAGTGTTTGCTCAGCATAAATGAATGAATCATTTTAATGCAGCTTTACAGTTTTGCTTGCATTGTTCTCCGACCTAAACAGCATGAGTCATACAGTGTATAATAAAAACGTCTTTGAGTATTGTGATGAGGTATTTTCACCAGTCATTTTTAATGCTCACTTGTTTTATTTTTTTTAATCTCTTGTCCTTTCAAACCAGCTGGAGTTCAGTAGACTGGTTGTATACACATGCTGCAGATTTTCTGAATTAATTTGATGTGAAATAGTAAATGTTTTCATTGTTGTCCATATTCTCGTTTAGGTGTGGTGTGTTGTGATCATAGACTTGGCACAGGCACTGCTACAACTGTATTTTCTGAGTTTGAACCTGCCAGTTGACTGGAGTCTTTCTGTATGGAGTTTGCATGTTCTCCCCGTGCCTGTTTTTGTTTCCTCCAGGTGCTCTGGTTTCCTCACACAGTCCAAAGACATGCAAATTAGGTCGAATGGCTCCTCTAAATTGCCCATAGGTGTGAAAATGAGTGTGAATGGCTGTCTGTCTCTTTGTGTTAACCCCACAATAGATTGACGACTTGTCCAGGGTGTACCCCACCTCCTGCCTGAAGTTAGCTGGGATTGACTTTGGCTCACCCACGACCCTGGGGAGGATAAGAGGTATAGATAATGGATGGATGGATGGATGGATGGATGGATGGATGGATGGATGGATGGATGGATGGATGGATGGCAACTTGGAACATAACACAGATTCAGTACACAGGTGAGAGTCTACAAGTAGAACAATAACAAAAGAGGCAGAAGTGTATAACACTAAAATAATAATCTCATCTCATTATCTGTAGCCGCTTTATCCTGTTCTACAGGGTCGCAGGCAAGCTGGAGCCTATCCCAGCTGACTATGGGCAAGAGGCGGGGTACACCCTGGACAAGTCGCCAGGTCATCACAGGGCTGACACATAGGTGGGGTTTACATTAGACCGTATCAGCGGATCATCAGATTAACGTTTTTAAAACGATTAGCGTGCACACAGCAACACTAATACACGATTCGCGTGCACACAGCAACACTAATACACGATTCGCATGCACACAGCAACACTAATACACGATTCGCGTGCACACAGCAACACTAATACACGATTCGCGTGCACACAGCAACACTAATACACGATTCGCGTGCACACAGCAACACTAATACACGATTCGCGTGCACACAGCAACACCAATACACGGATACGCTCAGCTCCGCAGGCATCCTGCGCTCCAAATCACTCTGCCCTGAACAGCGAGTGCCCTCTGGAGGGTGCGCACTCCGGCGCTGCGCAGCTCACAGAGCGCGCGAGTATAGCACACGAGCAGTGATTTGGGACTGAGCCACTGTGTGTGTGATCCCAGCGCAGATCACTTACCACTTGCAAGTGGAAGGATGGCAAGCCTAAAGACAATCATAACTACACAATGGGCAGTATTTGCATCAGTATTTGCAGTATTTTCATACTTTTATACTCTTTAATGAAAGGTGATACAAGGCGGAAGTCCGCGCCGTTTTTCAGCAGTCGCGTCACATGACCAACACCAGCGAATCAGGAAGGTGGATGTCACAGTGACGTTGTCCAATGACGACGCCAGCTAGAGCTCAGCACAGCGTATCCGCGTATCTTCATATTCTCAATGTTTACACAGCACCGGACCAGACACAATCTAGATTGAATATGTGGACCCTGGCGGATTCCCGTTTCCCGGCGTTTCCAGGCGTTTTAATGTAAACGGACAGTGCATCCGCGAAGAAAACGAGACAGATACGGTCTAATGTAAACTTGGCCATAGACACAGACAACCATTCACACTCACATTCACACCTACGGTCAATTTAGAGTCACCAGTTAACCTAACCTGCATGTCTTTGGACTGTGGGGGAAACCGGAGCACCCAGAGGAAACCCACACGGACACGGGGAGAACATGCAAATTCCACACAGAAAGGCCCTCGCTGGCCACGGGGCTCAAGCCCGAACCTTCTTGCTGTGAGGTGACAGCGCTAACCACTACACCACTGTGCCGCCCTGTTAAAGAATTCTTTGTCACAAATTCTAGTTAATGAGCAAAACATTATGTATTATTAGCCTTATTTGTTAATTTTTATTTTGTTAATCACTTGCTATGCCGGGCGGCACGGTGGTGTAGTGGTTAGCGCTGTCACCTCACAGCAAGAAGGTCCGGGTTCGAGCTCCGTGGCCAGCGAGGGCCTTTCTGTGCTGAGTTTGCATGTTCTCCCCGTGTCTGCGTGGGTTTCCTCCGGGTGCTCCGGTTTCCCCCACAGTCCAAAGACATGCAGGTTAGGTTAACTGGTGACTCTAAATTGACCGTAGGTGTGAATGTGAGTGTGAATGGTTGTCTGTGTCTATGTGTCAGCCCTGTGATGACCTGGCGACTTGTCCAGGGTGTACCCCGCCTTTCGCCTGTAGTCAGCTGGGATAGGCTCTGGCTTGCCTGCGACCCTGTAGAACAGGATAAAGCGGCTAGAGATAATGAGATGAGACTTGCTATGCCCATTTGCTTTTTTTTTTTTTTTAAATCCTGAGGACCACAATGGAAATAAGCTTTATGCTTTATTGTGCTATCCTTGGCCATGTCTGTTTTATGTATTTTTATGTACTTTTATCGCCAAATAAAATCATTCATTCAATCAATCAATCAATCAAAGCCATTTTGGGTCGACAGCATTGCTTTACATCTTTACATGTATCTCAGACTTTTGCATAGTACTACATACATGTGCATGACCAGTCCCTCAAAGCACTTCCATCATCATCATGACCCGTTCCAGTTTGTATATAGGTCAAACAGGTCCATAGAGGACGCTATCTCTGCTGCTCTACACCCAGCCCTCACTCACCTGGACTCAAAGAACACCTATGTGCTAATGCTGTTCTTGGATTACAGTTCGGCATTCAACACAGTCATTCCCCAGCAGCTAATACAAAAACTCAGACATTTGGGACTCAACACCTCTCTTTGTAACTGGGTGTTGGACTTTCTTACAGGGAGGCCACAGAACGTGTGGGTCGGCAGTAACACCTCCAGGACCATCATGCTGAGCACAGGGCCCCACAAGGGTGTGTGCTCAGCCCGCTGCTCTTCACCCTGCTGTCCCATGTCTGTGTACCAATCTACAGCACCAACCACATCATCAAGTTTGCGGATGACACGACTGTGGTGGGCCTCATCACTAAGAACTATGAAGCCAACTACAGGAATGAGGTGAGCCAATTGGTCGAGTGGAGTAAAGACAACAATCTCTTCCTGAATGTGGATAAGACCAAAGAGATTGTAGTCGACTTCAGGAGAGGTCACTCACAGCATCCCCCTCTGACCATCGATGGTGCTGCAGTGGAGAGGGTGAGCAGCACCAAATTCCTAGGGGTGCACATCACTGAGGACCTCTCCTGGTCCAACAGCACTGCATTGCTGGCCAAGAAGGCTCAAACTCGCCTCTACTTCCGCCGCGAACTGAGGAGTGCACAAGTCCCACCCCTCATCATGTGCTCATTCTACACGGGCACTATTGTCCTCACTGGCTGCCTCACTGCATGGTATGGAGGCTGCAGTGCCTCCTGCCGGAAGATTCTGCAACACATAGTGAACACGGCCGGCAAGATCATCGGTACCCCTCAGCTCTCCCTTACGGACATCTATCACTCCCGTCTCATCCGCAGAGCCATCAGCATCGCTGGTGACATCTCCCACCTTTCACACTCACTCTTCAGCCTCCTGCCCTACCGGAGCCTCCGGGCCTGCTCCACAAGACTGCTAAACAGCTTCATCCACCAGGCTGTCAGGATGCTGAACTCTGTCCACTACCTACCCCCTACCCTTGGTCTGTAACACATTCATTCACACAAGAAAACTACCTCATCCGTTTGCACATCACACCACAAACATTAGCATTACTGCTGTATCTGCTGCTATTGCTCATTTGCACTACTGTCATATACACCTCATAAGCTGCTCTTCTAGCACCTTCTCTGTTATTGTACTGTATTGCACTACTGCTATTTTGTACATTATTTGGTTTTAGTGTATTTTTATCTATATTAATATATTGTTTTTCTTAATTTTTTAATCTATATTGTCTATATTTATAAATATTTATATATTTATTCACAATTTTTTTTTGTATGTGTGTGCGTGTGTAATCTTTCTGTTTTTTACAAGTAAGGTGAGAAAGAAACGGCATTTCGATTCTCCTATATGTCCTGGATATATAGTGAATTGACAATAAAGAATCTTTGAATCTTGAGTATATACATACAGTGGTGCTTGAAAGTTTGTGAACCCTTTAGAATTTTCTATATTTCTGCATAAATATGACCTAAAACATCAGATTTTCACACAAGTCCTAAAAGTAGATAAAGAGAACCCAGTTAAACAAATGAGACAAAAAAAATTATACTTGGTCATTTATTTATTGAGGAAAATGATCCAATATTACATATCTGTGAGTGGCAAAAGTATGTGAACCTTTGCTTTCAGTATCTGGTGTGATCCCCTTGTGCAGCAATAACTGCAACTAAACATTTCTGGTAACTGTTGATCAGTCCTGCACACCGGCTTGGAGGAATTTTAGCCCATTCCTCCGTACAGAACAGCTTCAACTCTGGGATGTTGGTGGGTTTCCTCACAGGAACTGCTTGCTTCAGGTCCTTCCACAACATTTTGATTGGATTAAAGTCAGGACATTGACTTGGCCATTCCAAAAGATTAACTTTATTCTTCTTTAACCATTCTTTGGTAGAACGACTTGTGTGCTTAGGGTCATTGTCTTGCTGCTTGACCACCTTCTCTTGAGATTCAGTTCATGGGCAGATGTCCTGACGTTTTCCTTTAGAAATTGCTGGTATAATTCAGAATTCATTGTTCCATCAATGACGGCAAGCTGTCCTGGCCCAGATGCAGCAAAATGGGCCCAAACCATGATACTACCACCACCATGTTTCACAGATAAGGTTCTTATGCTGGAATACAGTGTTTTCCTTTCTCCAAACATAACGCTTCTCATTTAAACCAAAAGGTTCTATTTTGGTCTCATGTGTCCACAAAACATTTTTCCAATAGCCTTCTGGCTTGTCCACGTGATCTTTAGCAAACTGCAGATGAGCAGCAATGTTCTTTTTGGAGAGCAGTGGCTTTCTCCTTGCAACCCTGCCATGCACACCATTGTTGTTCAGTGTTCTCCTGATGGTGGACTCATGAACATTAACATTAGCCAATGTGAGAGAGGCCTTCAGTTGCTTAGAAGTTACCCTGGGGTCCTTTGTGACCTCACTGACTATTACACGCCTTGCTCTTGGAGTCATCTTTGTTGGTCGACCACTCCTGGTAACAATGGTCTTGAATTTCCTCCATTTGTACACAATCTGTCTGACTGTGGATTGGTGGAGTCCAAACTCTTTAGAGATGGTTTTGTAACCTTTTCCAGCCTGATGAGCATCAACAACGCTTTTTTCCGAGGTCCTCAGAAATCTCCTTTGTTCGTGCCATGATTCACTTCCACAAACGTGTGTTGTGAAGCTCAGACTTTCTTTAAATAAAACAGGGTGCCCTGTTTTCACACCTGATTGTCATCCCATTGATTGAAAACACCTGACTCTAATTTCACCTTCAAATTAACTGCTAATCCTAGAGGTTCACATACTTTTGCCACTCACAGATATGTAATATTGGATCATTTTCCTCAATAAATAAATCTAATCTCATCATCTGTAGCTGCTTTATCCTGTTCTATAGGGTCGCAGGCAAGCTGGAGCCTATCCCAGCTGACTACGGGCGAAAGGCGGGGTACACCCTGGACAAGTCGCCAGGTCATCACAGGGCTGACATATCGACACAGACAACCATTCACACTCACATTCACACCTACGGTCAATTTAGAGTCACCAGTTAACCTAACCTGCATGTCTTTGGACTGTGGGGGAAACCGAAGCACCCGGAGGAAACCCACGCAGACAACATGCAAACTCCACACAGAAAGGCCCTCGCCGGCCACGGGGCTCGAACCCAGACCTTCTTGCTGTGAGGCGACAGCGCTAACCACTACACCACCGTGCCGCCCTCAATAAATAAATGACCAAGTATAATATTTTTGTCTCATTTGTTTAACTGGGTTCTTTTTATCTACTTTTCGGACTTGGGTGAAAATGTATTGTTGTTTTCGGTCATATTTATGCAGAAATATAGAAAATTCTAAAGGGTTCACAAACTTTCAAGCACCACTGTGTAGACACACACACAGTGACAAATGTGTAAAATTTCTCCAGCTTCAGTAGTAAACATCACTGCTGTTCTACACTTCATGGATTTCACGTGTATTAAACCTTACTGCACTGCACTCCGGTAATGAATGGGTGCATTGGAAGCCCCGCCTTTTCCGGTGGTCACACGGGCCAATGAAAGCGCGCAATGCAGCGCGATGGGACGGAACGTAATCCGCCGTCGTGTCGGGATTGGAATGTAACAGAGTAACAATCGGAACAACTGAGTAAACGGTGATTAGGAAGCGACGGGACTGAGCAACTCGGTTTGTGTTATTTTCTGGACAAACCGGCAGAGATCCGAGACACGAAGAGTTTAATCCCCTGTCCTCATGATCGGATTTACTTCTGGCGTGTGATGGTCGGATGAGAGGAGAGGACTCAGAGCAGACTATAATGCAGGGATTCGTGAGGTTACTGTGGTGAGGATGAAGTGACCTCTACATTTTTCACTCTCATGGAGTTGAAGTGAGTGGAGGTGTGAGGAGGAGGAGGAGGAGAGCTGCTGCTGCTGCTGCTGGTGGGACGCGTGGTGGGCTTCGACACCATCACCATCATCACTCCACTGGGATTAAAAGTAGCCCTCAGATGGAAGTTCAAAAATAACCAAATAAGTCGCAAAAACAGACTTTTCCCCAACATACACGTGAGATTTATTTATTTATTTCCATGTGTCTCATCTAAGCAGATTGCAAGTTCCAAGCCCAGTCAAGGCTATGGGGCGCCTTGAAATGCTCCAGCTGTTCAGCCGAGGGAGTGTGCTGAAATAGCGGGTAAAAAAGTCGCCCACATGCGCTGGATCAGCGGCTCGGTACGGGCTCGGTATCCGCAGCAGAGGGAGGCTCAGGCGGCTCGGCAGGAACCCTGGCAGGCTGGAAGATGGCGGAGCGGCGCGCTGGTGCCAGCCGGAGACGCTGAGAGCCAAACTTCCAGATTTGTTTCGCAGACGTTCGGCTCTCAGCAGGACCCATGCAGGCCAAAAAGCGCTACCTGGTTTCGCTGTTCACCGGCGCGTTCCTGCTGCTGCTCTTTTACTTGGCGGGGGTCCCGGTGTCCCCGGGCGCGCACAGCCGGCAGGAGCGCAGCCGTCACGGACATCACCGGCGCTCCGAGCAGCCGTGGCCGCACTTCTCCGACCCTTTAAACTCGTTCAGCCCGTGGGACCAAACCGACACTGAGGACTACAACGCTGTCCACACGTCTCCCAGGCAGAAGCGGGACTCGAACACCAGTGCGTATAAGGGCAAGCGCTGCCGCATGGACTCGTGCTTCGACTTCACGTTATGTCGCCGCAACGGCTTCAAGGTGTACGTGTACCCACAGCAGAAAGGCGAGAAGATCTCCGAGAGCTACCAGAACATTTTGGCGACTATCGAGGCGTCCCGTTTTTACACGTCCGACCCGAGCCAGGCGTGTGTCTTCGTGCTCAGCTTGGACACATTGGACCGGGACCAGCTCTCCCCGCATTATGTGCACAACCTGCGCGCCAAGGTCCAGAACCTGCCGCTGTGGAACGACGGCAGGAACCACCTCATCTTCAACTTGTACTCCGGCACCTGGCCCGACTACACAGAGGATCTGGGTTTTGACATTGGCCAGGCCATGTTAGCCAAGGCCAGCATCAGTACAGAGACCTTTCGGCCACGCTTTGACGTGTCCATCCCACTTTTTCCCAAGGAGCACCCAAAAACTGGTGGTGAAAAGGGATATCTCAAGTACAACACCATCCCACCATTTCGGAAGTACATGCTTGTGTTCAAAGGCAAGCGCTATCTCACCGGGATTGGCTCGGACACAAGGAACGCTTTGTATCACGTTCATAATGCAGAAGATGTGGTTCTGCTGACCACATGTAAACATGGGAAAGACTGGCAGAAGCACAAGGATGCACGCTGTGATCGGGACAACGCAGAGTATGACAAGTAAGTCCTGGATGTTAACTTGTAGTCAGACCGCAGGACTGAAGAATCGTTTCACAGATTCGCACCTTTCTTCTTGTGCAAATGTGAAGTATTTCATCCAGTTCCTGAGGGAACGCTCTACCTATGATCCATTCAGATCGTTCTGAATGCCTGCTAGTAATAAATCAAGGCAACGGGAATTACTTCCCAAAGGTTTGACTGCATGGCTGTCTAGTTTTAGCGGCACTACAAGTTTTGATTCTGTAGGAAAAACACATACAGATGATTGATCGAATTCCTTTTTCCACAAGTCCAGACCAAAGCTTATTGAATAAACATGGAAAGCATTGGTATGTTGCACACTGTCATGTTAAACATCTCAACTCAAGCACTATTTGAAACGGAAGGCCTAAATATGTACTGGGAACTATAAATCCATGAGCTTTCCCACAGAATGGAATCCATTTTTAGTGGCTCTTGATGGTGGGAAATAGTCCTCGGACGCCAGACTAGATGCTTTTAAGGACCCTCGATCTATTGCGTATTTGAAAGTGTGCAGATGAAATCACTCAGGTCATCCCCCACCCCACACACACACTCTCTTCTTCCCCCTCTTTTCCAGTGAAGGAATTTCTCCTCTCATATTTCACTGCTCTCTTCTCCTGGCTCATGATGCAGCAACTTAAGTTGGATATGCTTGGGCATGTTTCATTCACTTGAAACAAAACGAGCAATGCTTATATCATATCGTATATGGAGGGAGAACTTGCATTTATTCTTTTTCCACTCGTTCTTTTGAAACAGTGCACCAAAACGTGTGTGTTACATGAAGCTTTCATAACTGTCAAAACAAATTGTGGTTTTATTCTCGTTAAAAACACTTCCTGCAGGTTAGGTTAGGATGAAAGCATGTGTCACACGCTAGCAGGTTTATTGTGAAGATGAGTTGCCTGCTGTCAAAGTTAGGGTCTGGAACTCTTGTTTGAGTTTGTAACACTCCAGTGTGTTTTCCTGTGCGTGTGTGTGTATCAAGCCCCTTAACTGCAAACATGGTGTTGTTAATGGCCATTGAATGTTGAACATCCTTTTAAATGTGCACCGAGTTCATGCTCTACAGCACTCGCTTCATGCCGAGTGTGTCGTTGCACCTGAGCTAGGTTGCTGCTTATCCTCCCACTCATGGCACTAATGTGCAGGGATATTTTTGGCATCAAACCCTTACCTCCCATGGTACTGCAGAGGTGCTGCTCAGCAGGACGCACTGATGTTAATTGGTGTGTGTGTGTGTGTGTGTCGGCAGAGGGGGAACAGCTGTTGGGAACATGAGCAAGCTGATCCAAGCAGAAATGCAGCATCTGATATGGTTTTGCATGTTTTTCTTTCTGCTTTTTTGTGGGCGTCTGGTCAGGGGAACTGGTGGAGTTGATTAAATTAGCTAATTAAGGCTGAAGCTCGTAGTGTGTGTGTGTGTGTGTGGGACACTCTTCCTGTTTTATTTGACTAATCTTTACGGTTGTACTGCACATTCAAATGTTCCCATATGAATCCACTTGCTATTGGTGAACCTCCTCAGGTCCAGGTGTTTGGAACTAGTACACCTTTTCTTGTGTGTTCCTGAGTTCTCTCGACTCGAAATGAAAACCGTATAACCAGCTGACTCTCGTTTCTGACCGTATGCAGCCCTCTACTAAAACTAACCCCAAGTTTTATGTGTCTTATGTCACTTGTGGTTTCAGTGGTGAAAAGCTTCGTGTTGTTGCCAAAACCCAAAGGACTACTGACCATTAGGCTTTTTTGTGAATTTTGAGGCTCCTTATCAATCTCAGAAGTTCTTCCTGACCAGAGTCAAGCCACAAGGTTTCAAGCATTGCCTCGCCTTCAGTAACCAGACTTTGCATAACACTATTACCAAGCAAGCCACAATTCAGAGTCACCTCTGCCCTGCTCGTTTTGATGGATTGGTGGTCCGGCTGTGTGTCTCCCACACATGTAGTAGAAATCTGGTGCTGGAGGCCAAATGCCTCCATTTACCGAGCTGCAACAGGTCTCCAGTACCATGCATTAGTAAACAATGGAATCTTTTAGATCCTTCAAAGGCTCATGCTGGCCACTGCCTAAGCTGGGAAAGCACAGAAATCCTATCCATCTCAATGTGATTTGTGGAAGTTGTCAAATTGATCAGATACAGATGGAGGAAATGATTATAAATCCCTCGTCCATGCTGGATATTCAATCTGGCAGTTGTTCCATCTTTGTCTTGAAATCATTTTCTTCAATTCAACAGATCATGTTTCCTGGAAAATGAGTCAGTGTGCAGACGTGGACGGATAGTGTTTGTTGAACAGAGGTCCAGGAAAAGGAACTTCACTTGAAAGGCTGTTTACAATTTAACCTGGTTAAATTTAACCAGAGGGGTTTTTTTTTGCCCTCTGTTGGCTCTATGGCTGTGCGTCTGGCCATTCAAGGACAGCAGTCATGTAGTGCTGGTTAGCTTAGTGTAACCCCACCCCAATGCTGACTTTTTATGATGAATTTCCATCACGTTTTGTCATCTTAGCTGCTTCTGACAGGGCGAGTTCCAGTTCCTTCAGATCATCTTGTAGAGGGGATGGGGAAGTGTTCGAGTCTATCATGGCATGTTTGATGTTAATTTGCAGGAATTATTTGGGGAGAGCTGGATTCTCTCTTGCCTATTCTCCACACTTTGTTTCAGAAATGACCTCTTTCTCTTGGCGTGTAGTGAACCATGGGTGTGTGTTATACTTTTACAAGCCCATTTTATGCCAAGCTTTTAATCATGAATAAAATAAAAGCACGGTGTGGTTGCTTGTGCTTTTAGGACGGTGTGAATTACACTGATTATTAACAAGAATGTTTGTGAAAATATGGGAAGATTCAGTGCTACTGTTTCTGCATTATTATTGCATTACTAAATCGTGTGTGTGTGTGTGTGTGTGTGTGTAAAATGCTAATGTGGAGCTAATTAGCTCAAATAGTGTTCTGCTTAATTACTGATGGTTGATTATATATTTCTGTGTATAATGTGGTGTGACTGCCTTATCTTAATCAGTGGATCTTTTTGAGAGAGAGGGGGAGAGAGAGAGATCCAAGTAGATGTTTAGCTTTCTATGTTTTTAAGTCAAGAATGGTTAAATGTATTTTATAAATTACTTTAATGACAGTCTCTGTCTAAATAGATTGAGGCATACACTATCTGTATACCTGCACTATATATCTCATCTCATGATCTCTAGCCGCTTTATCTTGTTCTACAGGGTCGCAGGCAAGCTGGAGCCTATCCCAGCTGACTACGGGCGAAAGGCGGGGTACACCCTGGACAAGTCGCCAGGTCATCACAGGGCTGACACATAGACACAGACAACCATTCACACTCACATTCACACCTACGGTCAATTTAGAGTCACCAGTTAACCTAACCTGCATGTCTTTGGACTGTGGGGGAAACCGGAGCACCCGGAGGAAACCCACGCGGACACGGGGAGAACATGCAAACTCCACACAGAAAGGCCCTCGCCGGCCACGGGGCTCGAACCCTGACCTTCTTGCTGTGAGGCGACAGCGCTAACCACTACACCACCGTGCCGCCCCATATATATATATATATATATATATATATATATATATATATATATAAAAAATAAAATGTATGTATGTGTGTGTCTCTGCTCGCAAATGGGTGCCACTAATCCTCGCTGTGACATTTCTGCATGTTCTGTCTGTCCTGTTCATCCACATTCAGGGGGATTATCATATCACCATTCCCCTCAGGCAAAAACAATGAGGACAAAATCCTGAAGTCAAAACTACTCGCAGGTCTGCAGAAAGATTTTGCTACACCACTGTTTTATTGCCTTAATCCCACCAGACATATCCTGTAACTACTTGTTGAAGTGCTTTATCAGTTAGTTGCTGCTAATCAGTAATATGCTGTAACCAAGATAATTTTATTTTTGTAGAAATGTGACCCATTTCATAGCGAATCTCCATACTTAAGAGAATATGGAAATGCTTCAACCTGATTTTTTGATGGCTTTTGCGACTGTATGACTTGCATACGTGTACCACCATAGCATTGCACCCTATCATAAGTGCAAGGGTACGTATCTCAAACAATTTGCCACCAGATAACGAAATTTGTATCTTTATTTGCATAAGATAGATGGGTTTTTATCCAGTGCTTGTTTTTTATTTGCTTTTTTAAAAATAATGTGGGGTTGTTTACTAATACATTCTGCATTCATCAGGAGCACCACCTTTAAGCAGTGCCTAAATATACAATTAAGTTATTCCATGAAATCGAGTCGTACATGAGCTGATAGCCGATGAGGCGTATAGCACCGAGTTGGCTATAAGCCATGTCCGACGAGATTGAGTGGAATAACTGTTTTTTTTTTTATTCTATCCACATTCACTGGATTTTGAGAAACAACATTTTTTATAAATTTTTTTTTTTGCAAATTTGTTCAATAAAAACTTTATACAAAATATCTGACAAAATACTATGAGACTATGTCTCTCGGCTGGCCTGGGAACGCCTCGGTGTTCTTCCCGAGGAGCTGGCCGAGGTGTCTGGGGAAAGGGAAGTTTGGGCTTCCATGCTTAGACTGCTGCCTCCGCGACCCGGTCCTGGATAAGCGGAAGAAGACGAGACGAGACGAGATCTGACAAAATAATTTCCGCTTAGAATGTAAAGAAACCGGTGAAATGACAGTAGCAATTTGTGAAAAATGCTATAATAATAATTCTTGAAAAATAAAAAGATGCATTCTTACCATCAAATACTTTTATTCAATATTTTGTTGTTGGATTTTTTAATTTTATTTATTTATTTATTTAATCCCCCACTGGCCGGGAGGCCCGAAGGGGGATTATGTCGTGGCAATGTCCGTCCGTCCATCCCAGGAAGGGTACTCACCTTCTGAAATCAACTCCTCTCTCAATTTTTGGAGGAATTTCACAAAACTTGACAGGATTCTTTGTTATATGTCAGTAATACGCATATTGCAATTTCGTTCAATTCAGTTGCATTGTACCAGAGTTATGGTTCTTGATTACTAAACTTGTACTTTGACAATTTCATGAGGGTGTATTAAGCACTTATAGCATAGACTTATGGCCCTTTTCCACTACCCTTTTTCAGCTCACTTCAGCTCGCTTCAGCTCACTTCAGCCCGACACGGCTCGCGTTTCGACTACCAAAAAACAGCACGACTCAGCTCGCTTCAGCCCTGCTTAGCCCCTAAAACTCGCACCGTTTTGGAGTGGGGCTGAAGCGAGCCAAACCGTGCCGAGTGAGGCTGGGGGCGTGAGGAGACACTCCCCTGTGCACTGATTGGTGAGGAGGAGTGTCCTCACATGCCCACACACGCCTCGCGAGCACGCTGGGATCTGTAAACACCGTAAACCCGGAAGAAGAATAATTACGAATTACGAGAATTTCTGAAGCCTTATGCGCCTCGCCTCATCTATACGCTCTTGCCAGTATCTGTTGGCGTTGTCGGTGACAACAAGCCACAGCATCAAGACCAGCAACACTAACGACTCCATGTTTATTGTTTACTATCCGGGTCGTGAGACTACCGCTTAAAAGATCACTGATGTCACTGTTTGCGCTGCTTAACGACATCACGTGACGTCCACCCACTTTCGCTAACTCCACCCAATGTGTCCACCCACTTCCAGCCAGCACGGTTCAGCGCGGTTGTAGTCGAAATGCAACTCCAACAGCCCCACTCAGCTCGACTCAGCACGGCACGGCTCAGCCCAACTCAGCCGCGTTTGTAGTGGAAAAGCGGCAATAGTTGCCAGCGGGGGATATTGTGCTCTCAGAGCACTCTTGTTTGTATTTCTTGGGTTCTTCTTCTTCACGGTGTTTTTGGCGATCGGCAGACCAACTTAAAGGTGCATTACCCCCACCAACTGGGCTGGAGTGTGGAACAGGAGATGGGTGGGGGGGGACTACTATATTCTTCTAGCTATTTCTGTTTCATTTAAATACTTGATGAAAATTTTTTTTGGGTTTTGTTTTTCGAGTAGAGTTTTTATTTCGTCCTCGGTTGGTTCAGCAACCCGCAATGCCATTTTGTTTTTCTCTCCTCATGGTATATGAGCTGATAGCCTAGTAGTAGAGTAGCCAATCAGAGCGCACAATTGCTCATATCCAGTGAATGGGAATAGAAATATTTTGTATACACATACTTGCCAACTTTGCAAAATTCTCATGGGAAAGAAAAGTGCGTGAACAACCTTTTCAATTGGCCGAGGGTCTGATGCGCGGTTGAAATGATAAAAACAGTGGATCCCAATTAATTGCAAACCATTTGAAATTCATACAATTAAAGAGTTTTTGAATTGTTGATATTGTTCTATCAATTACTATAGGCTATGGGATTCATGTATCAGGCATGAGAGAGCTCAGAGTGAAAAATCTCAAATAATACTTGTCTTGAATTTTAATATAATAACAATGAAAGGGAAGTCTTAAATCAGATTTCTAGCTGAAAAATCTCCTGCCTGAATATTGTCTACATACGCAGACCCACAGAAAATAACACAAGTGATGCTTTGGAAGAATGTTTATCATTTCTTAAAATAGTCACAGTGAATGAAAGTATTATTGGATTGCATCAAATGTGTTTTCCTTCTGTAAGCTCATGTAAAAATACAGAGAACTATAATATCATATATAAATTACATTTTAATAAGATTTAACCAAAATAGTAACAACTCCAATTAAATAAATACTGCACTGTCTTAGTACGACTAAAATGCATCTCTCTCACTAAACACTTTCCAACAGAATTTTTAAAAAGCACTAGAAATCCTATCCAAATCCTATCGGAATGCATCAAAGGAATTTGCTCATTTGCAAACTTTGACTGAAAGTTTTCAAACAAAATGTAAGAATGGCACTATAAGTACTACCATACTATCAAAATATACTCTACAAAGAAATTCACTCGAATGCAAAATTTTAGTACGACCAAAATACACTCACTAGTAATCTTTCACTTAAAACCTCAAAACTGTATCAAAATCAATCACTTTCCAGATAATTCACTTGTAAACTTTCACTTAAAACTTTCAAACATAAATTCAAAATAGCACTAAGACACTACCACACTATTCAAATACACTCACCAAACAAATTCTCTGTTATGCATAATTTCACTAAACACTTTAGAAGTTGTACAGTTTGTTTCTGAAATGGTATGGAAGACTAGTTTAATTTCACACTCAAATGTCCATTATATTCTGACTTAAGGTATCTTTACCTTAAAATGTGTAACTGGCTGGTCGAACATTTGCCTATCCATGGAAATTCATTCTCCCATGCAGCCTGGTATTTGCATTCATATTTTTGCTGTGTGGTATTGGGTTTAGTGGTCATGATGAATGACTGCTTGTAAAAAATGTCGGACAGCCTGGGTGAATCCTACATTACGGAAGTGACTGTCGTTCTGTTCGTTGATTGGTTAAAAATCAGTTGACATCAGCAGTGTTTCTCATATGATTCTAATTGGACATAATCGGGAGTATTTTTAACTTGGCGGTAGGGATTTCCCAAAACCGGGAGATTATCCAGTTTTTAACAAATACGATCGGGAGGCGGGAGACAGATGCTAAAATCGGGAGCCTCCCACTGAAATCAGGAGGGTTGGCAAGTATGTATACACACCACCATGCTGAATGTGTACTACACCACTTTTTAATTTTTTTTTAAATTTCTGTTCTACATCAGTCCAAAGAATGTTTCTTCCCTGTTTATGGCATGACTTTAAATCAACATGGCATCAGAAATAAACACAGTAGAATTCTTACCCTGATTTGTCCAGGTATATACACTCATGCTTTTATCATACATTCTCATCTCAATAAACTCATCGCTGAACTATGTCAGGTTTACATTGTGTGTCTTCCAACAGGATGCATAGCATCCTGTGAGTGCTAATCATAATGGGTGATTAAAGTCCCTTTCATGCATTTCATGAAAACCTATTAATGCATGAGGTAAAAACAACACGCTATGGATAATAACTTTTCATTCAGACTCGGTCTTCTGTAACAGGCGCCGTGTATCCCCATGTAACTGTATTTAAAGGAGCATGAACCTCTGCAAGATGTATAAAATATGAGAGACTGGATATGGCGTATAATTCATTCCAATTTCCAGCCATATCTAGCGATGTTGTTTTGAATTTGACACTGGTTGCTTTACACTGAGGCAGTATGAGAATTCAGATTATGTCGGTGTCGGTACTTCAGTCACAATATCATTGCATCATCGTTTATGTCGCTGCCAGCAACATCATGACTAGTCAGAACATATTAAATTCAGCAGTTCTAGTTCCCATGGAGCTGTGATGAATGATCATAATGATAGATTAACATTTAAATTTTATTCTTTTGCTCCCATTCCCACATGACACCATTACAGAAAAATAGTGATAAATAAATGGTTTTCAGTGTGAGTGTTAATGGGGTATAAATTTCTGGGAAAAACTAAAGTCCTCTTAGGCCCTGTCCACACGGCAATTGATTCAGGTGAATCTGATAAAATTGTTTATCGTTTCGGCCTGGCGTCCACACGGCCAGGGCTCGAAATTAACTTTTTTTCTTTGTGTCCCCCAGTGGTCCCGAATTCTGTGTTGTATTGTCCCGAATGGAAGCAATAGTGTCCCCATTTTTTTCCTCTCTGAAATAACCAGTGGTTAATATTATCATATGAAGTTACTATTATATTTGTAACTATGCGATTTTGAACCCTTTATATCATTTTTACAATAAGTCACAAGACACAAGCGACACATGTCCTATACATCATCTACTTCAAAATTACAGTTATTGCATTTTCAGTTTATTAAACTTTGGCGATCTCACTGTATGAATAGATACCCGTTTATTTAAAGGGGCCAACTAGCTCATTCAGAAAATGTTTCAACTCCCTACATCTGCAGTACACTTTAGTTGAAAATAAGACCCCTTTTATGTTCATTTCATCTACTTATACCTTGAATATCTGTTGGCACTTATAAGGCCAACTTATAATTTTCACCATTACCGTTATCCATTTTTATGAACTTTCCGTTATCCATTACCGTTATCCATTTTTATGAACTTTCCGTTATCCATTACCGTTATCCATTTTTATGAACTTTCCGTTATCCGTTACCGTTATCCATTAACGTTATGTCTGGGCTTTCAGTTTCTTCCCCGCGGTCGGTCCGCTTCAACCACTTAAGCATTTTTGTTCTGGCAAGAGTCGGCGCAGCGTGTGCGGTAGCAATTCCATTCCAAGTCCATATAATGCGGACTCCGGCCGAAGATTCTAGAACAGAATGCGCTGCTCTGTAGCCTACTGATGCAGGTGCATCGAAAGTGTAGCTACTATGTATTTTTCGCTTTTAACGTTTTAAAATTAAAATTGACAAATTGGGTGAATGTCTACTATGTGTTACGGCTTTGTAAATAATATTAATGTAGAACTTTTTTTCTAGATCTATTTTTTTCCATTGTCCCGGGATTGTCCCAGATATGATAATTTTGTGTCCCGATGACATTTTTTATGGTCCCCGGGACGTCGGGACACCGTTAGTTTTGAGCGCTGCACACGGCACCAGCGTTTTGGGTGCCCCAAAACAAAATCTTTTGAGAATGGGTTCAAGAGTGAAAAAATCTGGCAACGGCGCCATTGCGAAGTCATCTGGATGAGTAGATCGGATTTGTTTATGATGACGTCACTGTCAGTGCTTCACGCCGGGTAGAAGTGTAACGAACTCGATGCGAGTTGTCAACAAATGCTATAACTTGGTTCATGAAGCGCGCTTACAAAATATTTTCACTGTGAATATTTATTGTGTAATGGTGCAGAGAGAGAGAGAGAGAGAGAGAGAGAGAGAGAGAATAGCCCTTAGGGCAGAGTCTTTAGTCCAAACACTGCGGAAGCAGTACCAAACCGCGCACCGCCCGTGCGCTTTCCAAAAACAATCCTGCCAGCAAACATAGGAAAAAAAAAGGAGCGATCTCACCTCTTCAGATGTTGGTTTAAGTCCGACAATACATTCCTCAAAAAGGGCCTAGAAGAACAAAGTAATCCATCAACGTGTAGCATTCAATTTATTCCGGACCATTAAAGAATTCTGAAGGATATCAGAATGTTGGCGTACCGGCTTCCATCTACCCCCGTTCATTCCTCTTTCTGCGTCTTTCGTTTTACGCTACTGATTAATAATCAAAACTTTATGTGGCTGATGCTACAGAAGAAGGGGTTTATGCGCATGCGTCCTACTTCTTCTATTGTTCTGGTGTCTCCGATGGGACCGTCCTACAGCGCACGTTGAGGTGTGGCATGTGTATTGCATCGTTTTCAGCAAGCGTTGCGTTGCCATATGAATCTGATATTTTACTGATCTGTTGCCCATGTGGACGCGATATTTTTAAAAAAAATCTCGTTGCCGTGTGGATGTAGCCTTAGATCCATGTAGAATCAGTCAGCAATGCTGATTGGTCTTGGAATGCATGTTTCTCCCCATATTAGACCATGTTCTTCCACCAAGTTACCAGGATGTTACCATTTCCATATCGAATTTGACAACTTGAGCTTAAAAAAAAAATCCCTCAAACCATCTGCCTGTAGTGAGGTCCAGACATCTGTGTCCTACAGCCATGGCTGTAACTGTCTGACTGCCAGGGTATCCAAACACTGTCCACTTTAATCCTTTGTAAAGCCTAAGATAGTTTAAGGAGCAGCAATTACGTTTACAAGGTTAGGAAGACTTCATGAAAGTACCTCTTTGTTTTCTTGGCTTGTCATGCACCACTTGATGCTCATATGTGGAATATAAAGTGGTAAAAGTCATTCTGAAGCAAGAGGCAGGCAGGCAATTGGAAACTGAAATCATTCCCTTTGAAAAGTCCTTTACAATGCCAGACTGTTGATTGGCTCCCAATTGAGGCCTCTTCTGGGACGAGAGTTTCTTTGCTGTGTCTTTGAGATCAAAGCACTTGTGTGGAAATGACACACATTTGTGTTTGTGGCACGTTACTTGAAAGGCGTGTCAAGAGGGACCACTAGCTCATGACAATACTCATCAAGATGGAAAAGTGTTTACTGAAGTCAACAGATAATAAGGGTGTAACCGTACACGCTGGTCAAGACTTGATTCATGGCACTGGAGTCATAATTTTAATTCACAGTACATTTGGAATAAAATTTAAAATGAAGAAAAATTATGATTGAAATGACAAATTTTTTTATTAGAAAAATATGAAAACGATGTGCATTTTTGTCTGTAGAAAACTAAAATTACGATCAGAGGTTTAACATTGTAAATAAATCATAAATAATTTATAAATTCTTAGAGTATTGAATAAATAAAGTGTCTCTCTTGGGGACTTTGTAAACATAACGAGCTCCGTAGTAGAAATAGAGCTCCAAAGTCGGCTAAAGTGGCCGATTTCCACAGCCTTTGGTGGTTTTTCAGTGCCACTGAAGAGCACTTTTTAACCATTATAATGTAGTCGTGTAACAGTACAACAGTGACTGTTGCTATTCGGAGCCATCGTAAGTGCAAATCTCGCAGGCTCTCCATGAACAAACATGATCACATGACTATTGTGCTTTCTATATATTTTAACTCTATGGGTTGTGCGGATCATTACCTCTGGTGTTCTGACAATGCAGTTTCATTCACTGCATAATAATAATAATAATCAGTTAAATTTATATAGCGCCTTTCTCATACCCAAAGTCGCTTTACAGTTGGGGAGGGGGGTCCACCAAAAGAAGGTCAGGATGTCATTCCAATGGTGTAGCTACCACAGTCCCACCAAAGGTGCAAGAAAATAAGTCCCACACCACCTGCACTCAAAAAAATAAAACATTGGATTTACTTAACCGAGTTATGGCAACCGGTCCAACGAAACTGTGTTAATTTAGATGTATTGAATACAGTTATGTGTTGAAAAACTCAACATAACTGTATTCAATACATCTAAATTAACACAGTTTCGTGGGACCGGTTGCCATAACTCGGTTAAGTAAATCCAATGGTTTTTTTTTTTTTGAGTGTGCACAGCCACCGCAACACCACCGGGCCACATCGTTCGGAACACCACACCGTGGATCCATAAAGCGAGCACAGAAGCACCACCACGCTGAGCGCTGGCATGTCCCAAACCACCTGCATAGCTACTGAGATGCCACCAAGCAACATTGCTCTGAACACCATGCCAAGCACAAAAGCACCGCCACACAGAGCACTAGACAACCACGATGTTAAAAGAGCAACGATCTCACTGCAGTCCATAGCGAGGAGCACAGGCATCACCCACAGTAAACCAAGGCCTGGAGGGAACCGACGTCCAAAACTGGGTCTGGAGCTACAGCACAACTGGTGGACAAAACACCCAAACAAACATCAAACTACACAAACCCACAAAAAGAAAAACAAAATAAAATAAAAGGCTCCGGTGAGAAGCAGCAGCTAGAATGTGCACAGCATACTCTTAACTGGAAACAGAAAATGTGTAAGTAATAAGTCATAGAACGCTGATTTATCTGATGTGAATTGCACATTTCCAAGATGCGTATCACCATTTTTCATCACAATGTCATGATGACTTGTCTGAGAATACTTTCAAAAGCCATTTTAACTGGCCAGTATCCTGAGTGTTTGTTTATTTATTTATATAGCTTTGCTTGGGAAGCATGAGTCATAGCCTTTGTCAGGAACTGCTGGAGTGGGGAGAGAGAGAGAGAGAGAGAGCACATGTTTCTCCTAACAACCATTTAATAGTTAATATAATAATAATAGGCTAATAAGAAATTAGTCTAATAGAATAATAAGACTGAGTAGAATGGACTGGCGTGAACCTGATGTGTGTTGCTGTGAGCTCAAGCTCGCGTGAGTATTTGGTGGTCTAATTCCAGTCTTCAGTTGAACCTGATTTGGCCTTTTTGTTCAGATTCATTTTCTCCATAAAACGTAAACAGGATCTCGGATGATCCAACGAAACTTGCTTCTTTGTCATTGCTGATGACAGGAGGTTATACATGTTCTTTTGTTCTCTTAAGAGGTGCTTAGTGTTGGATAGATGTGGAGGAATATGAGGGTTGAGAGAGAGAGGATGTAGGAAGTAACTATTTTTTTGTGTTTGCTCTCCGGGAAGTGAGCTAGCCTTTTTGCTTGGTGATATGATTGGAACCTTAGTTGGTCGGAATAGAGTTTTGGAATACGAAACTCTTTTCGTATTCCATTTTCAGGGGCATTGACCTCACATGGGTTATCATACTCTGTACTTCTACTTTATCAGGTGTAATTGTGTTTCTCACAGTTATTAGATGTCCCTCAACTCTGGCCTGACTCGTGGACAGGAGACTTGGCCTGCTTTTCATGAACTCGGTGAACCAGTTCCAGCAGGAATAAGACTTCATCTGCCTCACTCTCAGTCTCAAGCATGGGGGTGTAAATACCCCAGAGGGGCATTTTTATGGTGTCCATTTCACTAAGATTCATCCTCTTTAAGAGTGCTGTCCATTACTGTCAGTTACCGAGCTTGCTGACTGTGAGCACAACAGAATTTGGTGTATTCCTGGATTATTTTTTTTTTTTAAATGAAAATCTGTTATTGCTCCTCACACCCAGTTCTATGTAATTACAGTGAGGTTTTTAAAGTATTATTAAGCGTATATTTGTGTTAGCTGGGGAGGGGGTTGTCTCTGTTAAAGAGCATTTTGTTTAAGTGCTAGCTAATCGAACGGCTTGTGCTATTTTCTGACTTGATCTGACTTCCTCTCCGGTGAAATGTGTGTCTCGGGCTTTTCCCCCAGGCACTGAGGGGCTCCTTTGTGCCAAAGTTTGCTCAGATTCCTTTGGAGCCTGTGCCTTGTTGACACCATGCCCCCCTCGTTTCTCAACCCCAGCACCCACCTCGTCTTTCAAAGCTCAAAGAGAAGCTATTACGGCCTTCCCCTCTTGCCCGAATTTCCCACATACCCTTCAGAGCTTCTTTTGCTTATCTCCCAGCCAGAGACTAAATTCTGATCTCTCTTTGCTTTTGAACTCTGCTCAGCAATTCCACTGATCCTCATTTAGCAGCTTCCACCCCATTTAACGGTTCAGTGTCTGAGCCATGGCTGGTAGAAGGGGATTTGTGGCAGGCCATGTGGTGGTGGGGTTGTATATTGGGCCCCAGGTAGATTTCCCCCCCTCCCCCCAATCTTCACCATTGACCATCTTCTACAGAAAACATTGAAGTGGTTGGTGGTGAATATAGAGTGCAGCTGGTGGCAGAAAGGGCTTAAGACTGCCAAACTGGACCTGTTTCCTCTAAGAACAGATGGATGGAGAGCATGTTGGCAGTCTCTTTTCCATAATAATGCACATAATAAGTTAAAATAGCATGGTGTTTAGATGTTGTTCTTCATCGGGGAGCTAGAATTTCACAAATCCTGAAACTGGGTGAAAATTATTGATTGTCTATTCTTTTAGTTCGTGTTTGTATTCAGCACTTGGCAGGAAATTTCTTTATATATGAAATATAAAATTGCACAGTGTATTTATTTATCTATTTGGAAGATGTCCAAACGCCCAATGAGTTAGAGTCCCATCCTGTCTAATAAGAATTACTGTGAATTTATTGGTGTCTGTGTCTGCTGAAGGAGAAAGTTTCCATGCATTTGAAGTGGTGAAACGTGAAATGTTTCTCAGTATACCAAGATGCAAATGGGCATTTTCAGGGAATGACTTTCATCTGTGTTGGTTTCTTTGTGATTCATTCCTCTGAGATTGTGTAAGCTTTCACGCCGGTGGTCACCATGGCCCATCTTTCAGAATTAGCCTAGGATCTAATGACCCAGCACACCTTTAAGCTATTAGACTGGGTGCTTTGGTATCTGGCGTAAGAGAATTTGCTAAGTAGTTTTGTTTTTGCTGGCCTGTGAAACCTTGTGATGTTGACCTTTTGCTGTAATTTTCTAAGCTTATCACCAAGGTGTTAGTATTTCTGCCAAAGTTGCGGTCTGCACACATCAGCAAGATGTAGTTGGATGCAGTTCCAATGCAAAGTGTGTCTGTTTGAAACCCTCAGAAGTTGCTCAGTATTGGTTCCATCCCCTCCCCCCAAAAAAAAATCACACTGAACTCAAGTCGCAGCTTTCCTTGCCTCAAGAACATCAGTACTATAGGCTAAGGATGCCACCAGTGTCTTGAGGTAGGAACTATCAATTTTAGCCCCCTCTTCCACTGACTCGGTACAATTCAGTTAGAATTTGATGCCTTATTTGATTATTTAACCTGCTGTTTTGATTATTGTCCCACATACATGCCTGTATGTGGGACAGTGACTAATGAGAGCTATGCAACATTTTTTTTTTCTTCTCTTTTTGTCTGTCTGTTTTACTTTTTACTGTGTTATGTTTTTATTGTGATATGGATCCCCCTGGGTCTGGAATAAAGAATTGATGATGATGATGATGATTAACAACCCTGCACATTTTTTTAAAAATAGGACTGAGTTTTCCAAGGCACTCAGTGTCTATGTTTCATCACAATAATTAAACATTTGGCCAATGCATGTAGGGGTGTCCGTGTTGCGTTCTACCTGGGTATCAAGACTCGAACAACTGCTGATCCAGTTTTATATCATGTTCCATTTGCATTGTCTTCACCTTGTACTTTTTTTTTTTATCCCCTGCTGTCTGAAAGGCCCGGAGGGGGATTATGTCGTGGCGATTTCCGTCCGTCCCGGGAAGGGTGCTCACTTTCTAAAATCAACTCCTCTCACAATTTTTGGAGGACTTTCACGAAACTGAGCAGGATTCTTTGTTATATGTTGGTAACACACATGTTGTAACTTTGTTAAATTCAGTCACATTTTACCAGAGTTACAGCCTTTGATTAACAAAATTATAATTTGCCAATTTCATGAATGTGTAAATCAACTCCTGTCGCAATTTTTGGAGGAATTTCACGAAACTTGGCAAAAGGTATTGTTATATGTCGGTAGTACACATATTGTTATTTTGTTCAATTCGGTCGCATTTTACCAGAGTTATGGCCCTTGATTAACAACCTTGTACTTTCACAATTTCATAAGGGTGTGTTTGCCTTCTGACATCAACTCCTCTCACAATTTGTGAATGAATTTCTCGAAGCTTGGCAAAAGGCCTTGTTATATGACGGTAATACGCATATTGCGATTTAATTTTGTTTGTGAAAATTTTACCAGAGTTTTGCCCCTTGATTAAATAACTTGTACTTTGACAATTTTATGAGGGTGTACGTTCTTCTGAAATCAGCTCCTCTCACAATTTGTGGAGGAATTTTACCAAACTTGGCAAAAGGCTTTGTTATATGACAAATATATGCATATTGAAATTTCATTTAATTTTGGCAAATTTTACCAGAATTATGCCCTTGATTATGAACAAACTTATACTTTACTTTGGTAATTTCATCAAGGTGTGCTTGCTTTCTGAAATCAACTTCCCTCACAATTTTTGGAGGAATTTCATGTAATTTGGCAAAAAGTTTTTATCCCCTGCTGGCTGAAAGGCCCGAAGGGGGATTATGTCATGGTAATGTCCATCCGTCCAGCTGTCCCGGGCAGGGTACTCGCATTCTGAAATCAACTTCTCTCTCAATTTTTGGAGGAATTTCACGAAACTTGGCAGAATTCTTTGTTATATGTCGGTAATACGCATATTATAATTTTGTTAAATTCAGTCGCATTTTACCAGAATTATGGCATAGTTGCCAGCGGGGGATATTGTGCTCTCAGAGCACTCTTGTAATTCTGTGTTGGAGGTAAAGTTGCAACTTGTATGTCTCCACCTAAAGCCGATAAAAGCCACTGGAAACACCCCCTCAACTTGAGGTAGTTTTCTCAACTACCAGTTCCATCGTTGTTCCTGGAGTGACATCAAATCACCTTGGCTACGCACACTGTGACCAGTGTAAAGTCCACCTTCTCAACTTTAAATTAGGTTGTAGCACTATTGGGTTAGATCAGTTAATATACACAGTACTTTGTTAAACCTACAACCTTGACCATACTAATCACTGTTTTGAGAAGGAGGTAATCAACATTTAGGGTTATGATGATGGTTTGCCAGCTAGCTGGCTGCAAATGCGACTCGCGGTTGTCCAATGGTTAGCTTAACAGCATCAATAGCCACTCAGACCTGTAACTGTAAAAGTACACCTAAAGAAGCTTTTTATGAGCTTTATGTCCTCTGACGGGGCAAAGAAAAGACATGCTTTTAGAGAGACGTCCATGTTTTTGTTTTTTTGTTTTTTTTTCCAACTTTGTTCATTGAATGCTTCAAGGTGGAAATGGCATTATTACAACATGCAAATTTCCACTTACAAGGTACCGTGAATGCAGCTTAAGGTGGAGCATTATTTTTGTTGTTGTTGTTTTGTTGAAGTTCTTCTTAATTGCTTAATTAATTTTACAAATTCTGCCCTTTTGAATGGCTTTGATTTTTTGTTTGTTTGTTTGTTTGTTTGTTTGTTTGTTTGTTTTACTGACCTGGTTGCTAGTCTTCTGACTGCTTAAATCCTGGAAGCGTTTTCTTTTCGACCTCCATCCTCAGCCACTCCATGGGAATCTGCTGCGCTCCAGTAGTTTGCCTCCCTGGTGCTTCTTGTTTGGTCAAGTGCTAGAGCTGCTTTAAATGTAGCCAGTGATGTGGAACCCTGGCAGCAAAGCAGCTGAATTATTCAACAACTGTGTTTTATTCATAAATACTTGCAATTTCGTACAGCATGTCCACTCATTCTGTCACACATACAGGTGCTCTTGTTGTTTTTTGCTTTCTGGATTCATCACTTGGATTTCAGCTGGGCTTTGACACACAGTGCGTTTACATGCACATAGAGAAAATCGAATTTCTGCCGTAGCTCGACTGAAATCGAAGTTCTAAATGCCAGCTCGGCTGAAATCGAACCGAACTGGATTTCTCGTAATCGAGCTACGCGACCTAGATTATGCGATTGTAGCCAAGCTATTTAGTGCATGTAAACCCTATCGAGCTACGTAGTCGAGCTACTTACTTCAGCACTGCCCCTTCCGGAAGTGACGAGTGACGAGACCACAAGCGGGAAACACAACAGAATGTTCAGCAAGTGCTAAGCTGCTTCGTTGTTGTCCATCTTCTCTCTCTCGATGTTGCTGTCCTCCTCGTCGTTCTTCTTGTGAACACGGAACTGATAACTTTGTTTATACTCTTGAATAGCTCTTCTTCATGACGACAACCGGAAGTGTACCAACACGATGGGGCGTGTAGCGCCACCTGTGGCTTGGGTGCACAATGTACCTCACACAATAGCTCGATTTCCTTGTGTGCATGTAGGATTGGATTTCTCTGGCACCCCTGCTGGGACCCTTAGCTCGATTACCTACAGCAGCTCGATTTGGATGTGCATGTAAACGCACTGACTGACTCTTAGGAGTCAGATATTGTAATACTATGTAATTGTTGGGTTTCACTTGCCATAATGTCTTTTAAATTCAGTACTCAGTTATACTTAATGAGGAGTATCAGTTTGGATAAGTCTCAGAAAGCTTAAGGTGACATTATAATTATTATTCTATCCACATTCGCTGGATATGAGCAATCACGTGCTCTGATTGGCTACTGTACGACTAAGCTATCAGCTCATATACCATGAGTAGAGAAAAGCAAAATGGTGGAGCGTGTTGCTGAACCAACCGAGGACAAAATAAAAACTCTACTTGAAAGCAAAACCCCAAAAAATACATAAACAAAAAGCAACAAATTATGGAATAAAAGTATTTAATGGTAAGAACGTATCTTTTAAGAATTATTATTATTGTAGCATTTTTCACAAATTGCTACTGTCGTTGTTCATAACTGTTCATTATATTAGGCATGTAATAATAAATTGTGATATAAATTTGAATCAATGAAATAAAAATAATTATCATTCAAATTATTTTTATGCTGTCTTGATTGGCTGAGCGAACTGCAAATAATTGCCTACAAATAATGGTCTGCTCATGCACAGTTCGAATTTTTGCCAACATGGCTCAATTGACTTGTCGCACAAACTTTTTATAATTAATATTTTTTTAAATAATAATGTGAATGATAAAACAATTATTGAACTCACTTTTCACAAACTATCATGATTTTGTTAGTGTCTTGCAAGCAGTTAATTGCCCCCCTGCCTTCGACATCAACAAATAATGAATTGCTTGCTCACCACTAACAAATCACGATATTATGTTCAGCCTCATCTAATAATTGCTTATTAATCACAATTATCAGGCTGCCTAATCGCTTACTTTTTTCTAGCTATAATTGTGTTTAGCTAGCAGAGGGTGCAATCACGTACAATAGCAGGAATACACGTTACTTCACCTTAGGCAGAAGTAACACAGCTCTAATGCTGTGAAAACGCACAAAAACAGATCTAAAATGGGAAAGAGCTGTTGTGTGATTGACCGACTGTACAAATAGATTAATAATAAATCGGAGCTCTCTTTACAGACTGTTTAAAATTAAAGAAAAAAGAAGCAAATGGAGGTAGTAGAAATGTTCCTAAAAGTTTATTAAGAAAAAGCCCATTTCATTTTTAATAAAAGGAATATTTTCATTAATAGGCTACTATAGTTTACTTTAGCTTTACAAATATGGGTCAACGACTGTTGGTTATTAAAAAATGAAACAAAAGGTGCTTTTTTAATTTAATAAAGGGAATATTTAAGACAAAGAATAGGAAAATAAATGTTGCATTTTTTTGGTAATTTTTGTTCAAAAATATTGTGGGGAAAATTGAATCATGAATCAAACCATGAATTGGGTGAATTGTTACATTCTATCTCTCTCAGATCGCTCTCTCTCTCTCTCTCTCTCTCAGCTCACTCATGCTCTCTCTCTCTCTCTCTCAGCTCTCTTGTACACTCTCAGCTTTCTCGCGCTCTCTCACTCTCTCAGCTCACTAGCTCTTTCTCAGCTCTCTCACACTCTCTCACTCTCTCAGCTCTTTCTCAGCTGTCTCGCGCTCTCTCTTGCTTTCTGTCACTCTCTCAGCTCACTCACTCTCTCTGAGCTCTTTCTCAATTCTCTCACGCTCTCTCTCTTAGCTCTTTCTCAGTTCTCTTGCTCTCTTGTGCTCTCTCTCTCTCTCTCTCTCTCTCTCTCTCTCTCTCTCTCTCTCTCTCTCTCTCTCCCATCATGGGCCAAGATGTCAAAACATGTCTTTGAGCCTGTTCAGTGCTTTACTGACCCTATTAGATGGGTTGCCATTGGAAATGAGAGATGGTTACTGATTAATTAAGCAGAGGTGCCCTAATGAATCTATAAATCCAGCCATTATTATAGCCTCTCTGTTAGATTAAGCTCTATTTTTGCAGTGATTTAGAACAAGTCCTTATTGCTTTTGTTTTTATGTCCTTTAAACCTTTGGAAAGAACTTTGCAAGGTCATGTAGCTATCAATTACCTCGGTACACACAACAATGTCATATTTATTAACCATACTGTTTGTTCTGCAAATTATGCTTGAAAAATATAGACTATTTAGGTCGTCTCCGCACTGCGGTGTCACTCTCCCTTTAGCTCACTGAGAGTCTGAGGGTTGGACAAATTCACAAATTAATTAGCTCAACCAGCAGGCAGATAAAAGCTCCAGTGTGTTTGTCCAGTCCCTTGTTTTGGTTACCTGGAAACCTATCACTGAGGGAGTATTTACTGGGTTAAATTGGCTGTTATTTTCCAAGCGTTCACAAAAGTAGAGGAGAAAAATAAAAGTAATGTTTACTTGAAATGATTACATACTCATGTCAGGGCATGATTTTTGAACTCAATGTACATATGTTTTTGTGGAACTGACTTAATTTTCAGTCTTATGAATGGCTTATTTTCAGTATTTCTTGTTTTTTCTTGGTTTTAAGGCTGAAGTCTTTAAGGATCAAGTGTTTCTGTAAATTTTCTTGGTTCACCCTGTTTGTGCTTCTCAGTTAAAATTTGTGGTTTGTATGTGCAGGCATGTTAGTTACCAACTTTAAAGTCTGCCAACTTTATGGAGAAGGTTATGTTTTTGCCTCCATTTGTTTGTTTGTTCCCAGCGTAACTCAAAAAGTAGAATGGATTTTGATAATTTTGAGGAATAGTGGGCCAAGGAACAATTGATTTGGATTTTTATGCAAATTCAGATATATATGTGTGGTTCCGGGCTCCAGATATGTATATGGATTCAGGGTTGTGTTTTTTTTTTTTTTTTGTCTGTTCCAACACAACTCAAAAAGTAGTGAACAGATTTGGATGAAATTTGGTGGACAGCTTGAATATTATCCTTGGTTCAAGTAATTTAATTTTGATGTTGATTAATATGCGGTTTGGCGGAGTGCCCTTCTACTTAGAGTGGTGCTTGAAAGTTTGTGAACCCTTTAGAATTTTCTATATTTCTGCATAAATATGACCTAAAACATCATCAGATTTTCACACAGGTCCTAAAAGTAGATAAAGAGAACCCAGTTAAACAAATGAGACAAAAATATTATACTATTTATTTATTGAGGAAAATGATCCAATATTACATATGTGAGTGGCAAAAGTATGTGAACCTCTAGGATTAGCAGTTAATTTGAAGGTGAAATTAGAGTCAGGTGTTTTCAATCAATGGGATGGCAATCAGGTGTGAGTGGGCACCCTGTTTTATTTAAAGAACAGGGATCTATCAAAGTCTGATCTTCACAACACATGTTTGTGGAAGTGTATCATGGCACGAACAAAGGAGATTTCTGAGGACCTCAGAAAAAGTGTTGTTGATGCTAATCAGGCTGAAAAACCATCTCTAAAGAGTTTGGACTCCACCAATCCACAGTCAGACAGATTGTGTACAAATGGAGGAAATTCAAAACCATTGTTACCCTCCCCAGGAGTGGTCGACCAACAAAGATCACTCCAAGAGCAAGGTGTGTAATAGTCGGCGAGGTCACAAAGGACCCCAGGGTAACTTCTAAGCAACTGAAGGCCTCTCTCACATTAGCTAATGTTAATGTTCATGAGTCCACCATCAGGAGAACACTGAACAACAATGGTGTGCATGGCAGGGTTGCAAGGAGAAAGCCACTGCTCTCCAAAAAGAACATTGCTGCTTGTCTGCAGTTTGCTAAAAATCACGTGGACAAGCCAGAAGGCTATTGGAAAAATGTTTTTTTAGCAGATGAGACCAAAATAGAACTTTTCAGTTTAAATGCGAAGCGTTCTGTTTGGAGAAAGGAAAATGCTGCATTCCAGCACAAGAACTTTATCCCATTTGTGAAACGTGGTGGTGGTAGTATCATGGTTTGGGCCTGTTCTGCTGCATCTGGGCCAGGACGGCTTGCTGTCATTGATGGAACAATGAATTCTGAATTATACCAGCGAATTCTAAAGGAAAATGTCAGGACATCTGTCCATGAACTGAATCTCAAGAGAAGGTGGGTTATGCAGCAAGACAATGACCCTAAGCACACAAGTCGTTCTACCAAAGAATGGTTAAAGAAGAATAAAGTTAATGTTTTGGAATGGCCAAGTCAAAGTCCTGATCTTAATTCAATTGAAATGTTGTGGAAGGACCTGAAGTGAGCAGTTCATGTGAGGAAACCCACCAATATCCCAGAGTTGAAGCTGTTCTGTACAGAGGAATGGGCTAAAATTCCTCCAAGCCGGTGTGCAGGATTGATCAACAGTTACTGGAAATGTTTAGCTGCAGTTATTGCTGCACATGGGGGTCACACCAGATACTGAAAACAAAGGTTCACATACTTTTGCCACTCACAGATATGTAATATTGGATCATTTTCCTCAATAAATAAATTACCAAGTACAATATTTTTGTCCCATTTGTTTAACTGGGTTCTCTTTATCTACAGTGGGGCAAAAAAGTATTTAGTCACCCACCAATTGTGCAAGTTCTCCCACTTAAAAAGATGAGAGAGGCCTGTAATTTTCATCATAGGTACACTTCAACTATGAGAGACAGAATGGGGGGAAAGAATCCAGGAAATCACATTATAGGATTTTTAATGAATTAATTGGTAAATTCCTCGGTAAAATAAGTATTTGGTCACCTACAAACAAGCAAGATTTCTGGCTCTCACAGACCTGTAACTTCTTCTTTAAGAGGCTCCTCTGTCCTCCACTCATTACCTGTATTAATGGCACCTGTTTGAACTCATTATCAGTATAAAAGACACCTGTCCACAACCTCAAACAGTCCCACTCCAAACTCCACTATGGCCAAGACCAAAGAGCTGTCAAAGGACACCAGAAACAAAATTGTAGACCTGCACCAGGCTGGGAAGACTGAATCTGCAATAGGTAAGCAGCTTGGTGTGAAGAAATCAACTGTGGGAGCAATTATTAGAAAATGGAAGACATATAAGACCACTGATAATCTCCCTCGATCTGGGGCTCCACGCAAGAGCTCATCCCGTGGGGTCAAAATGATCACAAGAACGGTGAGCAAAAATCCCAGAACCACACGGGGGGACCTAGTGAATGACCTGCAGAGAGCTGGGACCAAAGTAACAAAGGCTACCATCAGTAACACACTACGCCGCCAGGGACTCAAATCCTGCAGTGCCAGACGTGTCCCCCTGCTTAAGCCAGTGCATGTCCAGGCCCGTCTGAAGTTTGCTAGAGAGCATTTGGATGATCCAGAAGAGGATTTGGAGAATGTCATATGGTCAGATGAAACCAAAATAGAACTTTTTGGTAAAAACTCAACTTGTCGTGTTTGGAGGAGAAAGAATGCTGAGTTGCATCCAAAGAACACCATACCTACTGTGAAGCATGGGGGTGGAAACATCATGCTTTGGGGCTGTTTTTCTGCAAAGGGACCAGGACGACTGATGCGTGTAAAGGAAAGAATGAATGGGGCCATGTATCATGAGATTTTGAGTGAAAACCTCCTTCCATCAGCAAGGGCATTGAAGATGAAACGTGGCTGGGTCTTTCAGCATGACAATGATCCCAAACACACCGCCCGGGCAACGAAGGAGTGGCTTCATAAGAAGCATTTCAAGGTCCTGGAGTGGCCTAGCCAGTCTCCAGATCTCAACCCCATAGAAAATCTTTGGAGGGAGTTGAAAGTCCGTGTTGCCCAGCGACAGCCCCAAAACATCACTGCTCTAGAGGAGATCTGCATGGAGGAATGGGCCAAAATACCAGCAACAGTGTGTGAAAACCTTGTGAAGACTTACAGAAAACGTTTGACCTCTGTCATTGCCAACAAAGGGTATATAACAAAGTATTGAGATGAACTTTTGTTATTGACCAAATACTTATTTTCCACCATAATTTGCAAATAAATTCGTTAAAAATCAGACAATGTGATTTTCTGGATTTTTTTTTCTCATTTTGTCTCTCATAGTTGAGGTATACCTATGATGAAAATTACAGGCCTCTCTCATCTTTTTAAGTGGGAGAACTTGCACAATTAGTGACTGACTAAATACTTTTTTGCCGCACTGTACTTTTAGGACTTGTGTGAAAATCTGATGATGTTTTGGGTCATATTTATGCAGAAATATAGAAAATTCTAAAGGGTTCACAAACTTTCAAGCACCACTGTAAGTACTTTTGGGTTTTGCCAGTTCAGTCATTCTGAAGGCTGATGTACAGTACATTCATTTACACCATTAGAGTCCAGCTTCCGTTTGGAACCATTTACGATGTTCATGGTAATTTAGTAATAAGGCCAAACAAAATAATATATGTGTTTCCGGTTACCCGACCGACCCTGTAAAAACACTGCAACCCTTCAACTGTTTATGACCACGATAAACAAACTATTTCTCGCGCCTGACCCTACCTGCTTGGCAGCCACCTGGCGAGTCAGACGAGAACCGCTAGGGCGTGTCATATAAACCACTTGGTATTTGCCGAAAGACACGAGGCCCGTCAGGAGTAAATTGACAACCAACACGCCCAGTTGCGTCCCGAGGCGCGGGGCTAGCCTGCCCAGGCAGCGCTGGTCCATTGGGGACAGGGCAGAGGTCGCTGGCTGTAAAGTTTGGGGAGGCTGGGACCTCCCCTGCCCAAGTTACGAGCGTCCAAAGTCGGGCTGGTACGGGCGATAGAAACGAAACTAAAGCGGAGCACCGTGGCTCTTCGTCCCGAGGCGCGGGGCTAGCCGGGCCTGGCAGCGCTGCTTTGTTGGGGGAGAGGGCAGAGGTCTCATGCGGGGAAAATAATTTAGTGTGGATATGGCTAGATAGTGATTGAAATAATGCATACATCACAAGGAACTGTTTGCTCAGGGTATAAATCAGGTATTCAACACTTCCAATGCTATTCTATACTCAACTTAAGATATCTGAATTGATAATAAATCTGAAATTGGAGGAGTTTGTGTCAGTGAAATGATACATTCCTTGATTTCCTCCTGATTTAAACCTTACAGCAAATAGTATGAACCATGGACTAACAGGGCTGAAAAATGAAAGCATTTGCATTTATTTTGCAACACAATTTACAAACACAGAATAGGAAACTTAAATACAGGAAATTTAGTTTCTTTATTTGAAAAGAAAATGGCACGGAGCAGCTGTATTCATAAGAACAACATAAGTGAACATTGCATTCATAGACAGAATAAGAAAAAACATGAAGCAAATGTAATGTCATTAAGGCCGAGATGTTAGGCATGCACCCAATTTTGATAAACACACAAGACATCAGTTTTAAGTATGAAAGTCCCCACTAGTATATAAAAATATATTTTGGAAATGTTCAGAACTGAAGGGATAGATCTAGGTACTTGACCACCACCACCACCACTCTGGCCACCACCAAATAGATCATCCACCAAAATATTCCCATTTTACCTGGAAAATGAAAGTATGCCATCATTATTAAAACAATTTATATACAAGTGCATCTTTATATCATCAATGATATCTGATGACTAGGTTTAGTTTTGAACGAGTGTTTTGCAAAAAAAAGTTTTCAAAGGAAACTTCTCACTTTTTCCTACCTACCCTAGAAAATTTGTCATAAACTTTTGGGATAAACAAATTTTTTTTTTCCCTACCTACCTACCCTATTTTGAAAACCCAGGAAACAGGAAACACATATATTATTTTGTTTGGCCTAACAATGACGAATAATTAGTGAAATTGATTCACTTGTTTTATTTGTACAAAATGTAACCATTTAACTTGGGTTTGAGTACAGTTTACTAATTAACAAAAGAAAACAGTTGCTTAAATTTGCTTTCATTTTTATGAAAGTAATTCTTGGTGCCATCATGTAAACCTTATTTAAAATATGCTTAGTTAAATTTACTAAGACTTTGTGTGGAAAATGTTACTACAGTTTTCACTATATATATATATATATATATATATATATATATATATATATATATATATATATATATATATATATATTACGTGGGAGTGAGGACTGGCTCGCATAAAAGCAGTAAAATCATATATCTGTGGGGGGTCTCTAAAAATGCAGCATCATTATATTTTAATCACAAATAAAGCTAATTTTCCTTCAATATACTGAGTAATATTTACGTTAAAGATGGACAAATAGCCTTAAATGATATTAAGAATAAACATGTTTTCCAGAAGAACGCATTACAGCTAGGTGCCTACTCTCGTGAATGCAGCAACACTATGCCACTATGCGCGGACATTAATACACACACACACACACACACACACACACACACACATTAATCCTTTCAGAAGAAGAACCACTTACCCTTGATTTCATTCATTGGTTAAGTTTTCAAGAAAAAGATCACGACCACAGCCTGCTGAAAACGGACCACTTTTGGCCGATTTTGTCTGCGTGATGGTAAGAGTACAAAGCTTTTACTTTCTACTTGTGGAATGCATTCTCACTCTGTTTAAAGTGTAAGCTACAGAAAAAGAGTGAAAGCAATATGTCAAAAAATAAATTTAAATAAATAAATAAATAAATAAAGAAATGGATCGGACTACTCTGTGTGTATGCAAGTATAGCCTAACGAACGATGTAACCTCTCATGGAAAGCACACCTGTTGGGCTATTTATTTATATATTTACTCGCCACCTCCACACACCATTCCTTTTTTTTTTTTAAAGAGACCCCTACAAAGATGGAGTCATAATTTGAACTGTGTGTGTGTGTGTGTGTGTGTGTGTGTGTGTGTGTGTGTGTGTGTGTGTGTGAGATATATATAACCTAGGCTAAAATGTGTGCTAGTGATTGTAATGTAATAATGCACGATGTGGTATTTTGCTAGTTAAGTGCATTAATATAGACTAAGAAAATGAACGCTCTGGACTTTGTGCTTGGTTTTGTTTGTTTCCACCACCATTCACATTCTTGGTTCTGAAAATATTGTCAAGCTAAGAATATTTCTGCCGTCGGATAGATCCTGCCTTGACCGATGTGAGTAGTGCAGCAGGTGGTGAGACTCTTACGATAGTTACAGCACTGGGGTCTGTAAAGTACATTTAAATGTTTAAAGCCTATGTGCCAAATGAAAATTTCTTATTCACGATAGGAAAACAAAAAGTTTATTTTTCCTGGTTGTTGAATGTGCTTGTCCTACGAATTAAAAACATATAGCTCAGACATGAAATCTGCTGGTGACTTCTCCCCACCAGCGCCTATTTGCTTGGTTTGCTTTTGCACTTAAAAGCCAGTCTTTAGGAGTAGCCTGGTTCTTTTAAGAGGAAATAACTTTCTTGTACAGGATCACCTGGTATTCTTTCCATTTGAGGATCTGTAAAAGAATTTGTGTGTCATATTTGCATTCTAAACGTAAATTAGTTTTCTTCAGCTTTGTAATAGCCAGGCTTTGAATGGACATTTGGAAAGTGTTTCCATGATCTGCTCACTGCTGGCTTTTTAAAATGTATCGTTCCGTATCTGTAGCTAATGTAACTTGCTGTAAGAATAAGGTATGTAAAATCACTTACAGCTTCTCCTGAAGTGTTGGAGATATATATGGTTTTTTTTTTTTTTTTATGCTTCATATCTCGGAAGCTTTTCTGAGCATCACTTCCAGCCTTCCAGGAGCTGCTTTTTTACAGCTGCTGTCTCCTGTCTGCTGGTGATTGACAGGCTGTATGTGTGCTTATCATAACTGCATTCAGTCACTTGGACAGCTCAGCACTTTGACAGCGTCAGCAGCTATAGATGCTGATCTGGAATCAGTCACAGCTTCACACTTTGAATATCAATAGCTGACTGGAGAAATTAAGGTTCTGAAATGTCCTGAAGATACTGTTCTGTTGAATTAAGTGCAACGATGATATGGAGTCATCTTGATCTTAAACAATGTAATTTACCACTTGCAGATTGTGATCTGTACGAGGGAATGAACAGCAGGAGAATAGGAAACACTTCATCTTAATCAAGCTGGCATTCTCTTCCAATAGTAATTTGTGCCTCAGCTTATCTGCCTTGCAGAGGATTGCTCTTGATTGTTGATGGTGACATACTGAAGCTTCAGGTTACAGCGTATATTTCTGAGTTAAGCTTGCTTTTAAAAAAAGGCCTCTTGACCTTCTACATTCCTCCAAATAAGTCACTGCAATTATGAGCAGGAATGGATCACCTTCAGGTCTAAAGTGCCTCCAGTGCTTGTCTGTGCCTCTTAAGGCATGTTCACACTAGTTCAACCAGCAGTGTGCATTCTACATACCAGGCTTGTAGTACTCGAGTCCGACTCGTGGCCTAATTTTAAGGACTCGTGACTTGACTTGGACTTTAGCACTGATGACTCGGACTCATGCATTAACTGCATTTGGACTTGTAAATTGGAGATGAGGACTTGGATTTTTTCTTTTATTTTTTGTAACGTGCCATAATAATTTGGCATAATATATTTATATGTGGGCGGCACGGTGGTGTAGTGGTTAGCGCTGTCGCCTCACAGCAAGAAGGTCCGGGTTCGAGCCCCGTGGCCGGCGAGGGCCTTTCTGTGCGGAGTTTGCATGTTCTCCCCGTGTCCGCGTGGGTTTGCTCCGGTTTCCCTCACAGTCCAAAGACATGCAGGTTAGGTTAACTGGCGACTCTAAATTGACCGTAGGTGTGAGTGTGAATGGTTGTCTGTGTCTATTGCCGCTTTTCCACTACAAACGCGGCTGAGCCGTGCTGTGCCGAGTCGAGCTGAGTCGAGCTGAGCGGGGCTGTTGGAGTTGCATTTCGACTACAACCGCGCTGAACCGTGCTGGCTGGAAGTGGGTGGACACATTGGGTGGAGTTAGTGAAAGTGGGTGGACGTCACGTGATGTCGTTAAGCAGCGCAAACAGTGACATCAGTGACAGTGGCGGAACAAGTCAGAGCCGAGCCGGGGGCGGGGCAAATGACCGGGCCCTTTATTAAAGCTTATCATAACATCATTTTAGGCTACAAAATGTCCGCAACTGCGGTGATTACCAATTTCAACACTACCGGGTGCAACTATGTTATTTAGTACATCAAGTCCTTCAAACGAACATGTAACTCAGAAACAAAAAACATTAGGATACTGTACATGGCTCATAATAAAACATCAATAGCCTATACTGCGCACATTATTTGAAGGGCATACGAATGAGCGCTCAGAGTGGTGACAGGAACAGTCAGAAATAAAAGGAGGGCGGTGCAAACCTCACTGAATGCACTGTGTTTACCAATTTCAACACTGCGGGGTGCAACTATGTTATTTTGTACATTAAGTCCTTCAAACGAACATGTAACTCAAAAAAACATTAGGCGACATACTGTACATGGCTCATAATAAAACATCAATAGCCTACTGCGCGCATTATTTGAAGGGCATACGACGAGCCTTGCGCTCCGCGAACTCGTCCACGATGCTCTGTATGTCACTGATTCAGTGATCTTTTAAGCGGTAGTCTCACGACCCGGATAGTAAACAATAAACATGGAGGACATGGTGTCGTTAGTGTTGCTGGTCTTGGTGCTGTGGCTTGTTGTCACCGACAACGCCAACAGATACTGGCAAGAGCGTATAGATGAGGCGAGGCGCATAAGGCTTCAGAAATTCTCGTAATTCGTAATTCTCCTTCTTCCGGGTTTGCGGTGTTTACAGATCCCAGCGCGCTCGCGGGGCGTGTGTGGGCATGTGAGGACACGCCTCCTCACCAATCAGTGCACAGGGGAGTGTCTGCTCACGCCCCCAACCTCACTCGGCACGGCTTGGCTCGCTTCAGCCCCACTCCAAAACGGTGCGAGTTTTAGGGGCTAAGCAGGGCTGAAACGAGCTGAGTCGTGCTGGTTTTTGGTAGTCGAAACGCGAGCCGTGTCGGGCTGAAGTGAGCTGAAGCGAGCTGAAGTGAGCTGAAAAAGGGTAGTGGAAAAGGGCCATATGTGTCAGCCCTGTGATGACCTGGCGACTTGTCCAGCGTGTACCCCGCCTTTCGCCTGTAGTCAGCTGGGATAGGCTCCAGCTTGCCTGCGACCCTGTAGAACAGGATAAATCGGCTAGAGATAATGAGATGAGATATTTATATCTACATAAATTTTTGTATTAATTTCGTGCAAGAGTGTCACATCTGCGTGCCTTGGTGCGTGTATCAGATAGACTCTTGGGAGCGCTCCGGACAGTGCACGCCAAGCAGACTCTCGCACACGCCGTAAACGACTCACACCTGCACAGGATTAAGGCGCAATCAGCGTGCCTATATAAAAACTGTGAAAACACACTTACTTTGCGAAGTATTGAGTTGCATTGCTGACACATTACTGAGCCTTATTTCCTTGTTTGGTTTCCTGATTTCCTGTTTCTCATCTTTGATTCTGCTGAGTCTACGATAGCCTGTTTGTGCCTCGCTCGACCTATTGCCTGTTTTATGATTTTGCCTGCCGTTCTGGATTGTTTACCTGTCATCACTTGTATTAATAAACACACCTTCTGCACTTACATCTGTCTCCCAACCATCTCTGACAGAATACTTCGCACTCCCTGACAAAGAATGCACATTCACCTGTTCATACCGTACGCCATGTTCAGGAACAAACTAATGTTAATGGTGCTGGAACAGCCACCGTCAAATGGTGCGGTTGGAGTCTTGGACTTGACTCGGATCAGTAGTGGACTCGACTTAAAAAAAATTTTTATGACTTGAACACTGGGGACTTGAGACTGGACTTGGACTTGAGGTTTAGTGACTCGACTACAACACTGCTACATATATAAACCTACTAGAAATCACAGGTCTAAGGTGGTCAGAATGTGGCTGGAATTTCAAAGCAAATACATTTGCCACTTGTACTTTTCTTTGCTGGATCAGAAGTTTGTACACCTGACCATCACATCCATGTGCTTGTTGAACATCCCATCCCATATTTATTCCCCCATTTGCTCTTATAATAACCTCCACTCCTCTTCAGGGAAGGCTTTCCACTAGATTTTCGATTGTGGCTGTATGGATTTGGGTTCATTCAGCGGTAAGAGCATTAGTGAGATCAGGCACTGATGTCAGGTGAGGAGGTCTGGGGTGCAGTCAGTGTTCCAGTTCATCCCGAAGGTGTTCAGTAGGGTTGAGGTCGGGACTCTGTGCAGGACAGTCGAATTCTTCCACTCCATCCTTCTCTAACTGTGTCTTCATGGAGCTCATTTTGTGCACAGGACATTGTGATGCTGGAAGAGGTTTCAGTTCGACTGAAGGGAAATCATAATGTTAACCAGCCAAGAGTTAGGGTAGAGTGCTGATTTGGCCATTTACAGAAGCACTGTCACTGTAGTTGAGGAATAAATCTAATTGAGGTAGCGAGCTAGTCAGGTGATGCAACTGGATTTAAGGGGGAAGTCAGACCTGAAGGTTAGAGAAGCAAAAGGTCACCAGTTCGATTTCCTTGACCCTCAGGAATGGCTGAAGTGCCCTTGAGCAAGGCACCTAACCCATAACTGCTCCCCAGGCTGCCCACTGCTGTTGTACGTCACTCTGGATAAGGGCATCTGCTAAATGCCTGTAATGTAATGTAACTCCGTGCTAACATGGCTATTATGTTTTGGTGTATAGCTAAGGATGCACTGAAATTTCAACTGATAATTTAGAAAACATGATGGTTTTCAGTTGAAAACTTAATGAGGATTTTTACCCCAACAAATGATCCTCCTTTGTCAGAAGACTTCCACTTACAGGTTTGATATGAGACCTAAGATATAAGAGTGATGTTGAGGTCACGATGAAGACCATCTATGAAGACTATTTTGTTTTATTTGTCTGCTTGCTTTTGTGAATCCTTTTAAATAACAACACTATTTTCAAAAGCATAAGAAGTCAAAATAAATTGCTACAATTTAAGCAATAGGACAAAAAGCTAAAGAATCCCGAACCCCCACCCCCACATACACCCCCACCCCCGGCTGTTTAACGAGAACGTTTCATTCTTTGTTAAGGTTGGTTCTCAACATAAAGCAGTTAATCAGGACAAAAGGGAGACCATCTTGTCCACATGCCAACATGTCACATTCCATTGAATCCACACACCTGGGACAAGGTTTAGGTTTCTTGGTCTCATTCTTCAGAGCAGAAGAGGCACTTAATTATGAGGTGCACTGTGAGCCAAGAAAGTCTACTCAATGACCTGCAGACCTTCATTATAGGAGGCACAAGGGACTTGATGGAGTTCAACAACCTGTCCTCTAAAGACCTTGTCAACCTCAACACCTGTTCTGCCATTGTCTTGCTGTCTTGCACTAGTTTTCTCTTAAAATGTCTCTTTTGGTCTGAATGAGATTATGTAACAGAAAGGTCTTGCTGCGCCCAGAGAAAGGCTGAATGTGGGATGAAATTGTCAGGTACTGGGCTTGAAGGGCATCATTCAATACTGCAATTTAGCGCATCTGTGAATCACACGCCGACTGACTGTAGGCGTTTTCAGACCGCTGGCTTTCGAGCAGCTGTCGCAGTTTCCTGCGCCAGGCTCGGTGGATGTGAAACCATGTGGCCTGGGATGTGTGTGTGTGTGATATGTGTGACTGCACAGTTCCTTAGAGACCCATGCAGCACTCTATTGCATTTATCCAGTGGAAACATGAGAGTCAGCAGAAATGAAGAAAAGGGAATCTCTTCCGAAAATAAATTGGCAGTAGAGAATTAGGTGCCTAGAGAAGCATCTGTTCAAAACTCGGTCGAGTGAGCAGACTTATTCAAGGCAAACAGCTCACTTTGCTTCCCTTTCTCTCACATGATCATTAGATCATGTAGCTTTTTTGACCAGGGCCTCCAGAAGACCCATCTGCATGTCATCTATGCAAATTGCTCTCACCTCGCCTTGCTTCCCTCGGCTCAGAAACCTTGGGAGGTGGCCAGCATCCTGGCTGCCAAATTGCTCCCAAATACCCTGCTCTTCAAAATGTGTCAAAGACTTTTTGCTATGAGGTAATGCTCCTTTAGCTCACTTGAACTGCAACGCTAAGATGATCGCCTCTCTAGCTCATAGGTGAAATCAGTCATTGCCAAGATGCTCGAGAACGGGAATTAGCCTCGTGATTTTTCTGTGTAGCTGTGGGCAAGTGGCTGTGTAATTACACACTGGCTTCATTAGCAGCTCAGACCGGGGGCCTTAATGAAAGGAAACGAAAGGCTCAAGCAGGCGAGCTGGCGCGGTTATTGTGCCGGAGCATCGGGTACAGCGAGGGAACGCTACAGCACAATGGCATCCATCATGGCTCTGAAACAGATTTTCCATGCCAAGCCACTGCTATTATGCCCTCCTACTGGATTGCAGCACAAAAGCTGTCTAGCTGCAGGGAAAAAGAAAAAAGGCACGGTGAAGGCCTTTCTTAGCCCCTATGCACTTTATTTGTTGCATTGTGCTCTGAAGAGCTCTTGGCAGGCTCTCGCTTCATTGCTGAGGTTGTGGGAGGGCTTAAAAGTCTCGCTTTTTCACCATTTTCCCCCCTTCCTTCTGCATGCTGTTAATCCCAACCCTTCTCAGAGTGGCCACCAATAGCACTGTCAACTTATTTGGAAAAGGCAGCCTGTCTGTCACTCTGCTGGAAAATCTATCTACTGTGACAGGAAGCGAAAGTCGCATCATAGGCTTGGTGCCACAGCTGTAGCGCAGAGTTTAGGCCAGTGCCAGTGAGGGGGGTACAGAGCTTCCTCATTCTGTCTGTCTTCTGGGAATGGGAACGTCTCCTCCACCTACCACACACCTGATTGATATATATTTTTTAATCTAGAACTTGCCTATAGGTTAAGTTTGACTTGAATTATTAAATGGCTGGTACTTATTTAGATTTCCTGTCTATTTGACTTGCCCAGATTTGAGCTTTTTATTATACACTTATCTACGAGGCTATGGAACACTAAAGACAAACTGGAGCCAGTTTAAGAAAGCTTTAAAACCTGTCAACTCTTTCTGTGTCCATCTTTCTGTCTGTCCTTTCTTCATCCTGTCTTTTTGTCTTTCTCTGTCCTTTCTTTTCCTTCCTGTCCATCCTTTCTTTTTCTTTCTGTCTGTCTGACCTTTCTTTCTTTCTTTCTTTCTTTCTTTCTTTCTTTCTTTCTTTCTTTCTTTCTTTCTTTCCAGATGGACGGACAGAAAGAAAGAAAGAAAGAAAGAAAGAAAGAAAGAAGAAACAGATGGAGAGAAAGAAAGGACAGAGAAAGAAAGAACAGACATTCTTTTTGGCTTTCTTTCTTTCTTTCTTTCTTTCTTTCTTTCTTTCTTTCTTTCTTTCTTTCTTTCTTTCTGTCCTTTCTTTCTCTCTCTCCATCTGTTCTGTCATTTCTTTCTTCCTTTCTTTCTTCCTTTTTGTCTGTCCTTTCTTTCTGTCTGTCCGTTCTTTCTTTCTATCCTTTTTGTCTTCCTTTCTTCCTGTCCGTCTGTCCTTTTTGTCTTTCTGTCCTTTCTTTCTTCCTATCCGTCCTTTCATAAATTTTTATTAAAAACTTGTTATAGCTCCTGTGGTGAATTTACCACCGACTGCAAAAGAAAGAATTTTCTTCAAGTTGGAATATTTAGTTCAAGTAAATTGATTAGTCGCAAAGCATCATGGGAATTAGCCACGTGCCTGCGTTGCAAGTGAAATAATCATGATCTGAAAACTAGTACTTAAAAAAGACGTGTTTTTTTTACTTAATTTAACACATTTGCATAATACAATCTCACCATGTTATAAAAAGAACTAAAATGTAAGTAATCTGATGTTGCCAAGCTTCACCAGCAAAACTCTCCATGATTAATAAACCGCTCGCTGCTGCGAGAGTTAAATGACAGTACAGTGAGGCTCATTTTAATCTTTTTTATTAAATCCAGTATGATATGCATGCTTGTAATGCACGTCGCATTGTCGCGCCCTGCTGATCAGTGCAGCTTTTCAAACAGGCTGGAAGGAGAAGGAGCAGCAGGTTGCACACAAACCACACCCTTGACTGATTTTTCGCCGCTTTCCTTGAGCACCGTGCCACTCAAGCAGCATTCACGACTCGGTTAAAAACAAAAGCAGCACTGTAGAAGCACCACTCTGCATTCCTACACACTTTTCTAACACTAGCACTTCATGGGTTGATTACGTTGCCTGGGAGATGCTGCTGTGAATTATGGGATTTGACACACCCACACCATTCTGATCAGACAAAAAAAGGAATAGTTGTAGCTTTTTGTTGGAACTAAATTGCCGTTGTTTCGTTTTGTCCATATTTCTGCCTTTTTTTTATTTCAGAGCTGAATTTTGGACATGGTAAAATTTGTAGAATTTTGATTTAATCTTTCTTTGGGCAGATGCTAGGGCTGTAACGATACACCCAACTCACGATTCGATTCGTATCGCGATTTTTGACCCACGATTCGATACGCCCACGATTTTTTTAAAAATGTTTTTTTAAAGTAGTAAATTTGACTTATTAACATTTACTTACTTACATTAACTATTTAATAACAAATAATTCAGACCAGGGCAGAGAATGAGTTAATATGTATGCAAAAATGAACAAATGTATATCCAAAGATTGTTTTATTTCTCAAAATAATACTGTTGAGCCGGAAGCTCTGTTTTTTTCGGTTCTGAAAAAGTCATTTTTCCAAATTGTGTAAATCCGTTAAGATTTTTTTTGGGGGGGGTGGCTCTCTCACTGTCTCACTCTCATAGGGCCAATGATTTTCTGTGATCACGGAAAACAGATGGAAATTACGGAATTTTTATGGTGAAACATTGCTCGCGTGTCAAAATGTAACTGCCGCAGAAGGCTTCCGCCCAAGCAGACATGCCTTCAGTGTTGCCAGATATTGCTAACGTTTTCCACCCCAAAATATGTTCAAAACCAGCCAAAAAGCACCTAAACCTGCCCAATCTGGTAACACTGCATGCCTTTCTGGTCAAGTGATTGTGATTGGCTTGTGGCACACCTAGCCAGCCAATGAGCTGCTTGTTTACAGATTCGCTCCCCGCGTCGCAACCAGAATGGCGACCGCTTAAAAGAAATGAATGCTCTGCCAGTGGCGAGTGTGGACGTTGCGTGACTCGCAGAAGATTGTCGCAGGTCGGCGAAAAAACGACTTACTAATAGATATAAAAAAAATAAAAGTAATTTAAGTAAGTTTAAAATGTAATTTAAATAAAAAGTAAAGTATTCATAAATTGAAGTTTGGAAGCGCCTCTGTTTTTGGGCTGAGGAGAAGTTTGAAAGGGTGTACCGCGATTCTGCCTTCTTGTATCGCGATACAGATCGTGGCTCTGCGTATTGCAATTTCGATTTCGATACGCATATCGTTACAGCCCTAGCAGATACCAAATGTGTATAGATCCCTGCAAATTAGATGCTGTAACTTCAGCAATGTTTTACACTCTGCCTAAATCTATAACATAAGTGCAACCTTTTCTCCATATAATACTTGAAGTGACCTCATCAGATAGTAATGGGGAGGGGTGTACAGTTGTCATGGCAACAGAAATCCCAAGGTGTGTTGCCAAAGTGTGAAAACCACAGGAGCTGTAAGTGTGAAATTTTCTCCTTCTTGAATATTTTATGAAATATATCTCTGTGATTTATTTATTTTTTCCTCAGGTAGTATTCATGTATGGAAAATGTTATGCCCTAATATGCATGCGGTTTATATTTTAGTGATTTCGTAAAACAAAATTATATACTGTATAACAGTCTGTTTGCAGTTCTCTTCTACAAATACACCTTCATCTAAATTATGACTGTACTTGAAAGCTTCTGAGTAGTATACAGGAAATGAAAGCGAGCACTGATGTCACTGACTGGGATATGCTCAGGAACTACTCTGGACTTTTATTTATCTATTTTTATTGACCTGAATGCTGAGGTCCTTGGGGTGAAGTCAGTTCAGGGTCACCTCAGCTATTTAAATGGTCCCCCCTGTTCACCCTCAGGCCGAGATGTTCTGGACAGAACACTACAACTCGACTTCAGTTGGATGTGATTTGGTCACGTCTAATAAACTAACAGTATGTAGGGCTTCATCAGCATTTTCTTTGCAAGCTCTGTTTACCTGCACTGGGCAGTATTTACTGAACATTTAAATAAACAGCTGGCAGGATGCTTATCAGCTTAGTTCTCGTGCTTTCCTGGCAGGAGGTGTAGTACGGTACATTAACTCTAGTGATTTATTTGCTCGCTCTTGGTTACTTGCTTAAAACCTCCCATTTGACAAGAGTCACTTATAACCTGCCTTTTAAAATCAGGAATTATGGAAATGACATAATTTTCTCCAGTCCTTTTTGACTAACTTGCATTTGTGAGTTCCTGCTTTTCGGCTGTTATTCAGATAAATCCTAATTCACTGAAATTGATACCTTTTTATTATCCCCCGCCACGAAGTGCGCAGAGGGATATAAGAATGGAGTTTGTCCAGCCGATCTTCCGTTTCAATGTGGATAAGTTTTCTCAGAAACTACATAAGCTACATCAATGAAACTTTGCGTGCTCATATTACTATTCATGATCTAAGTTGAGTTCGAAAATCATTTACGAGAACTTATTATTTTCAGAGTTATGGCCTTTGATTTTCGTTATTGGACTTTGTACAAGTGGACTCAATCTGGACAAATTTTCTCAGAAATTGATGGCATCATCAATTCACAGATGTATTGCTCTATACTGAAAGAGAAGATGCTACCATCACTCCGTGCCCTTGGTCATCGTGCACTTTTCTAACATGACAATGATCCTAAACACACATCTAAGGCCACTGTTGGATTTCTGAAGAAGAACAGGGTGAAAGTGATTCAGTGGCCGAGTATGTCTCCTGATCTGAACCCAATCGAACACCTATGGGGAATTCTAAAGAGACAAGTTGAGCATCACTCTCCATCCAGCATCCAGTCACTAAAAGAGGTCATTGTTGGAGAATGGAAAAAGATTGATGTTGCAAAATGTCGCCAACTTGTTCATTCCATGCCTAGAAGACTTGGTGCTGTCATTAAAAATCATGGAGGCCATACAAAGTACTAGATGTAGTAGTTTTTGTTGTGGGGTGTACTCATTTTTGCACCACCCTAATTTGAGTAAAACTGAAAAAATGTGTAATCTAAGTTATATTATTAACCTTACTTTTACGTTATAAGTTAAACAGATGTTAAATTAAACTTTGTCTTGTCAACATTTTGGAAATTGTTTGTGTTCATTGAGATATTGTTTAAAATGTTACTTTTCAAAGGGGGTGCACTCATTTACGCTGAGCACTGTACATACTGTAAGCTACATCAATGAAACTTTGCATGCTCATACTACTGGAAAAAGCTGGGTAGCGTTTTATGAAGGTGTCCTAGCACTTACGACATTATAAGTCAATATTAAAGCAATGGGCTTATCAGGACGTAAGTGTTAAGAGGTCTTCATAAAATGCTCGTGGTAGGGGATAGTGATGACCATGTCTTCTTGTTCTTGTCTCAGAGAGCCTGCTGAATTCCACTAATTCACTCATGTATTAGTGTGATGCTCTGGCTGAGGGCTTAAGGTCTGTTTATAGTTCTGCACAGAATCTACGCTACAGCCTGACATGCACCTCCCCAGAGTTGTAACAGACCGCAACAACAAGTGAATGGCCCACTTGCTAGCATTGTATTTCCTCCTATGCGTTTCGGACTGCTCAAGAGGAGTTGAATGAACATGGACCAAATCAAGGTGGTTAACTGAGGAAGTCAGTGAAATATGTACAGTTTGTCCGATATCATCTTCTCTTTTCAGTAAAAGTAACTGTTCAACATTTTATTAGTTCCAACTCCAACATGTTCTCCTCAGTTGTTTTGAAGTACATGAAAAAGCTCAACACAGTGGCAACCCATTCTAGCACAAGTATAAATGCTCACAGTGGCGTAGACTCTGCACAGAGCCTGCTGTCTGTCTGCCATCCTCATAGTTGAGGGTTGGCGATCCAGGAAGCCATCAACTCTCTTGGTGATTATAGCGCACCAGAGGGACTCAGAGGTTTGAGAAGCAGCCTTGGTTCGATTCCTGGGACTGGCAGGAAAAATGTGAGGGGAGTTGAGTGAATAAACAGCATTTTCCCCTCCCTCTGTATCATGGCTGAAGTGCCCTTGAGCAAAGCACCTAACCCCCAACTGCTCCTATAGCATAGCTGCTCACTGCTTTGGGTGCGTGTGCGCGCATGTTCACTGCTTCAGATGGGTTAAAGGCAGAGGAATTTCACTGTGCTTGAGTGTGCGTGTGACAAAGGCTTCTTCATCTAAAGCCCTCATCTGGTGGCAGCTACACAGTCACACTTATGGGCAATTTTGAGTAGCCACTTGAACTAACCTGCATGTCTTTTGGGAGGAAACCCACGCAGGCACGTGGAGAACGTGCAAACTCCATACAGTCAGCTGCTTGGTTCGAACCCAGAACCTTCTTGCTGTGAGGGGACAGTGCTAACCACTACACCACCATGCCATCCATAGAGCTTACATACAGCTCTAAATCATCCATCCATTATCTGTAACCACGTATCCTGTGCAGGGTCGCAGGCAAGCTGGAGCCTATCCCGGCTGACTATGGGCGAGAGGCGGGGTACACCCTGGACAAGTCGCCAGATCATCGCAGGGCTGACACATAGAGACCAACAACCATTCATTCACACCTACGGTCAATTTAAAGCCACCAATTAGCCTAACCTGCATGTCTTTGGACTGTGGGGGAAACCAGGGCACCTGGAGGAAACCCACACAGACACGGGAAGAACATGCAAACTCCACACAGAAAGGCCCCCATTGGCCACTGGGCTTGAACCCAGAACCTTCTTGCTGTGAGGCGACAGTGCTAACCACTACACCACCCTGCCGCCAACTCTAAATCAGTTCTCCTTTATATTCGGACCTCATTTGTACCAGGGATGTTAGTATCTGTATCGGGGCAGATAGTGGCCTGAAAGTGAAGAATATATTGGCTTCAGTTTAACATCTTTCTTTCAGTCAGATCCAGTGACTTACTTTGTCATGAATGTGTGTTTGGTTAATGATAAAACACTGAAAACCTAAAACACAATTTGTCTTAAATAGCATTACCACTACACCTCATATTTCTTATCATTTTCCAGCAGAAGCTTACAGAAAGCAAGTGTGTGCACGGGTATTACTCAGTACTCTAAGCACAATTTCACACATGCTGTGTTTAGTCTGGTTGAATCAGACTGTGTTTTGTTTGTGCAAGTGAGAACATGGCACTGGAAAATCTGAACGATTCGATCCAAGTGACTCAATTGCAGTAAGAGTGATTCAACTCTAAATTCTGCTCCAAATGTGACACGGTGGAATGATTTTATAGATGTAAACAATTTAACTGAGCTGTGAGATGCAAATCGAGAGAAAGGACAAAGCTGTAGTACTGCGAGGAGAAAATGCAAAGCAAAAACCAAGGAGTGATGTTTCAACTAATATTATTTCTGTAATTATCCAGTAATTTATCAGGCGCCAGTTCTGGAGTCTCCATGCATGGGTGATTGAGTTCTACTCAAACTCTATTCTTTTGTTTAAACCCCCCACGTCTCTTTCTGACCTATAAATCCAAAAGTTTTATGAGTATGGTTTCAGCTCTGTAAACGTTTTTGGTTAGTTTAATTATGTGTTGTGTGAACTTCAGCAAACCACATAGCAAACAAACCAAAAGAGTCAATTTCGCTGCGATTCAGGCTCAGCAAATGGACTAAAGGGTGTGAAGGCACTCTAACGTGTATATAATTTGTGAAGATCACTGCTTCGTAAATTTGAGAAAAGAATGTTGATGCAGCAGGATGAGGTGTGGAGCGTTTTTCACAGACAACCTTGTCGCTTGGTCTTTATTCAAAATCGAGTCAACTTCAGATTTTATTTGTCACATACACAATCATACATAGTATGATATGCAGTGAAATGCTTGGTGCGATGCTCTGTAAGTAGTAAAGATAGTTAAAAAAGGAAAAGTAGTACAGTTGAATATAATAAATAGAATAAAAATAAAATGTGATGCAGTACTCTACAGAATATAAATATATTGCACTAAAAAGATATACTTGTAATTGAAATATATATATATTGCACTGTAGTGAGATGAAATTGCACAAAGAGGTGAAAGAGACGAGGGTGAAGTGGTGATGAGACCTAGTTATTGTCCTGGTTAAGAACCCGAATGGCCTGAAGGAAGAAGCTCCTCCTTGTTCTCTCCATGTTTTCCTTAAGGGAGTGAAAGCACTTCCTTGACCTTGACAGAGAGAAGAGTCCATAGTTGGGATGGCTGAGGTCCTTCATTATCTTCCTGGCTTTGGTGTGGCAACGCTTGGTGTAGATAGATTGCAGGTCAGGGAGCTCGGTGTGGATGATGTGCTCAGCTGATCTCACCACACTTTGGAGAGCCCGTCTGTCCTGCTTGGCGCTGTTCCCAAACCAGGTGGAGATATTTCCTGTGAGGATGCTCTTGATGGTGCAGGAGTAAAAGTTCCTCAGCACCTTCAGTGGAAGATGCAGTGTGGGGAAATAAAGCTGGCCCGGCAGACATTGACCGGTAATTTTTGTATTTGTCCATCTGTACTTCAAAAGCAGCAGACCAGATGGCTGATTAAAAAATTATTCGAATGTGTCTGTCTGTATTTTAAAAGCAACAAACCGGATGGCCCATGAAAAAATTGCAAAGACATGGGTCTAATCTACTTCCAGTTTTCATCCAAATGTTACACTTGGCAAATACATTGTCGTAACATGGCCTGTGAAACGGGGGCCCCCGTGGGCACGACTTTAAAAATTCATAACTCGGCCAAGTATGGTCGTAGTCCCGCCAAGCTTTGCAAGCACGTCTTTCTCCCCGGGCCCTTGCGAACCAACCGAGGTATGACCCGCTATGACCCTGCCTCGGCCCATTATTTGCCCCCGAAACCCCGTGCTAGCATTGCTTGTCGAAATCTTTAATATGAACCCTGGCTTGAGCCAGCCTTTAAAAATTCATAACTCTGCCACCGATGGTCCTTGCCCTACCAAACTTTACAGGCACCTCCCTCTCCCCAAGACCTTTTGAACGAGGCCAGGCACAGCCCAATCCGGCGTCAGGAGTGAGCGCGGATTGCGCAAAGCTTTAGCATGAGCCCTTGTGCCAGCCGCCCACACCCACGGGGATTTTAAAATTCATAACTCAGCCACCGATGGTCCTAGCCCCGTCAAAATTTACAGGCACTTCCCTCTCCCTGAGTGGTACAAAAAATAAGGCGATAATGATCAGTATTCACTGTTTTTTTTATTGCATGATACAGTTGAACTCATGTTTTAGGGTTGACAGTTTCCGATTTGATCCACTCAGTTGATTAAGAGTTCAGTTTACATGAAACTTTGTAGTGCAGTATTATGTTAAATACTGCCAATCATTGTTTGTTGTTGTGTACATTTTTTTTTTAAATTCATAATAAGAATGACAGTCATAGTCATACACTTGGTAGGATGTAGATTTATATTTCAGTAGAATTTTTATTTTCTTCTATTTTCTAAGTTCTAGTCCAGCAGATTTGAGTCTGAATGCCAAATAATATGACCATGTCTAGCTTTGAGTCATTTTAAAAGTCATTTTGTTACAAAGTTGCTTGGAATCTCGTACCCAATTTTAACTCTATTATGGAAGAATAGTTGTGTTGTTAATTACTAAATTTCTTATAGACTTATTATAAACATGGTATAAAAATCATCACTGTTGACATAAGGTTTCATGAGGTGTTATTATAGTACCTATATATGAGTACCAGTGTGTTGTAACTGACTGGAACATCGTTGCCCTTCATACTTTTTTCAAGACATGGAACTGACCTGTGTGTGCTACTGTTTTCTTGGGTAGAGCTTTAAGCATGTTTTTCTTGAATCTTCTGACATTTTCTTGTAAATTTATATTCAATTTGTAGTGTAATTAGCAACTAATGTCTAGTGTAATTTGGCCTTTGAAGATCACAAAAATGTGTTTGGAAACAGCTGCGAAGCCACCTCCAGGCATCTAAAGCCTTTCAGCTTTCAGGGCCCTAAGGCGGGCCCCAGACCCCCAGCCACATTGTCATTCAGACAGGCTGAAATTTGGATGGACAGGCAACGTTTCAGACTTGTCTGTCCTGTGACAGTCTGCTTAAAATTCCCTATTTCCCACACTGAGATGGAAGGGTTTTTCATTCATTATGAACATTTCATCACTTCAGGTCGAATCCAGGGAATCTCAGTTCTCATACACAAAAACATCCTGAGAAATGTGGTTGTACGTGCTTGGGTAAGTGTGTTTAATGTGTTCAGGCCACTGATCTCTTGTATTAAAGGCCACACAAAGAGCACAAAGTTTGCTATTGAGCGGCATTGTGACATGGTTGGGCAATCAGCTCGTCTAAATACATATTCAGACCGAGTGTGCTCAATCAATACGCTGTTGAACTGCCGAGTCCTGGGTTATGGCCACAGTGAGAGTGCTGGCTTTGTGTGTTTGTCTGCTGCTGACCCTGCAGCTAAAGCCACTCATAATGCTTCGAGCCATGATTAGCCTCCTCCAAGTCTGTGTAGGCTGGTGAAAGGACCAATATCACACTAGTGGTGTTCATCCATCTGTTTTGTGACAAGATGCGTATTTTCAGGCCACCAGTCACATGAAACAGATCTGCTGTAGGTCACACAAGCTAGCTTGGCCTTTTTTACCTTTCCCCATCCACATTTTTTTGGCTTGTCTTCAGCCTCTTTTCTCCTTTTCCCTGTCTTCTCTCCTGTGGCTCTGTGGATGGAGGAAAACCAGGTGCTTTGTTGTACTTTGCACCAACTCTCTGATCAACCGACTTGCTGGCTTGGTGGGAAATTCCCAGTTGCACAATACTTCCTGCAGTATGTTTTACTGTACAACAGCCCTACATGTCAAGCAGGGCAGCGAAGAACTCAGTGCAAGTGCGCACACACACACACACACACACACACACACACACACACACACACACACACACACACACACACACACACCATCACCTTCACACTGACAGCTCAGCCGTAAACCTCATTATGTATGACCTGGATAAAGAAGACAGGCTTCTGGTATGGATCCACCAAAATTCTGCACTTTTTGAAAAATTATTATTATTTTTTTAAACTTGTATACCGTAAAATACCAAATAATAGCCGAGTTCCAATTAACCGCCGAGTTCCCTTTAACGGCCGGGTGTACGCGTGTGTTGTGACAAATAAAGGCCGGTTCCGAATACTCGCCGGGGTCTAAAAAAAAAAAAGCGTCCGAACGTTCTATCTAGAATCTTGAGGCCCAGCACTTTTCTGGTTTTCTGGTGTTTAAACGATTTTGCATTGCATAGTTTTCTACCGAAACAATATGAATGAATGAATGAATGAATGAATGAATGAAATTATTTCTATAATACTGTTTACAACATTTTGTTACGTGATAATAAACATGCCATTTCAATGTTATAATCTTGGTCTACCGTAATATTTCTTGAGGAATGCAACTCCGTAACTTTTGACAGATGTCTTAGCCACCCCTTTGGGTATACCCAACGAAAGCCAGCGTGTGTGGTGACATTGAGGACTGCGGGTTTCCAAGGTTGGACTGCTGCTTCTGTTAAACGACCTAAATTGCCGAATGCATGCGTCAAAGCACACACTGAGTTTTATTAAAGACCTTATACCATTTCACTTGCCCTTACCCATTCGGATCTGGAAGACGCTTTACAAAAAAGGTGAGAGCGTTCTAACATGCATTTCAGTCTGCTCGCGGCCAATCTAATCCAAGGGGCCTTTTCAACAAGTAATCTGTCATGCAAGTTGGGCAGAAGCACGCGTCAGGCAGGCAACATGTAGGCCTACAAGTCAGTAACCTATTCAACTAACTTTCATCCGAACTTTAAGTTTTCTACGGGGTCGAGCCACCGTACCAACTCACTCGGGGAATAGGCTCATATCGGCCAAATAGGGAGACGTCTTGGAGAGAAACGTGATGCAAGATGACAGTATGTAGCCACTGCAGGTCACTTATTTTTCAGCATAAGAAAAAACCCTTTGGTTTGACACTTCGCACCCTAATTATGTTGCTTCAACGTCGCGCCCTCCATGCAATTTCAGATTGACAGACATCGCGAAGCGCAAAGGGTGGAGGCTGCATGGGTGAGGGTGATAGCAAGTGACCATAACTTTGCAGAGTAATTAAATCACAGTGCTGCGCACAGACAATGGTGTGGTTTCTTGATTATTTTGTAAAGCATGCGCTTAACTAGTCATTAACAGGAAAAGGTGTGTGATTTATCCTTTATCCACCCCGACTGTGCCATGCGAAGATGCATTCTGCGTCTTCAAAATTCCCCGAAGTCGGCACCGTGCTATCTGTAATCTAACTCTAAACAAACTGTAAGTTATACTGGTTAAAAGTAGGCCTATCTGAGAATGATTTTTTTTCCCCGTTTTGAGGTAGATTTTGGGGAAGGTGTTTGTGAAGAAGGAATTAATCGCCTGTTCCAAATAGCCGCCTAGTCTCTAATACGCGCCGGATCTCTTACGTGATTGAGACAAATAATCGCCCGGGCTATTATTTGGTATTTTACGGTATGTCCAATTAGAGTCCAAGAAGAAGAAGCCTTTATTTCTCACATGTACACAAGCACAGGGAAATTCCTCCTCTGCATTTAACCCATCTGAAGCAGTGAACAAATGCACGCACACACAAGTAAGCAATGAGCGCGCGCGCACACACACACACACACACACACACACACACACACACACACACACACACACACACAGAGCATACAGCAAATTCTATAGTCAACTGCACATTGTGTAACGCTACGTTCACACTGCAAGGCTTAATGCTCAATTCCAATTTTTTTATGAAATCCGATTTTTTTGTGAGGTCGTTCACATTAACAAATATATGCGACTTGTATGTGATCCTCAGTATGAACGAAAAGCGACCTAAAAGTGTTCCGCATGCGCATTGCAGGATACGACGACGTCACACGCAGTGAGCATGGCCAGTGTTTACGGAAGTAACCTAAAGTTTCCTGTGTATGACAGTAGCCAGCATGGAGTACCTGGCGATGATGCAGTTGTTGTTGCGACGGAGCCAGAACATGCACAATAGCCTGATGTTAAGGAGGAGGTTGAGAAGGAAGAGGGCAAGGGTTTTGGCTCAGGCGTTCTGCAGGGTAGTGACTGCAACCTCCGTTCAAAGGAACGTGTCATGTGCCATGTTTTTGTAACTTTTTTTGAGAGACCCGCCGCCTACTTCAGCGCAGAATAGTGACGTTTGTGGCTTGTTGATGACGTGTAAGTCGGATGAATGCGACCTGGCGGTTCAGACTGAAGTCGCATATGAAAAGATCGGATAGGAATCGGAATTAGGACCACATATCCAAACGGCCTGGGTCGGATTTGAAAAAATCGGATCTGTGTCGTTCATACTGTCAATAAAAGATCGGATACAGGTCACATATGGGCGAAAAAATCGGATTTGAGTCACTTCAGCCTGCAGTGTGAACGTAGTGTAAGACTATGCTGGAAAATGGGTTGTGGTGGGGTTTCTCTCTCTCTCTATCTCTCTCTCTCTCTCTCTTCCCTGTCCTTATAGTGAAATAGAATTTCAATAAAATATTTGCATTATGTGTGCATAGTGAATGCTGTCACAAACAGCGCCGTGCATTTGGAGTCGCAGATTGCACATCGCTATGTAATCCTACTCTGTGTGAGGCTGGAGTTTAATATGGAGGTTCAACTCACGGGTTATTAGTAGCCTAGGGGAAAAAATCTCCTAGGGACTTTTTATTTAAAAAAAATTGCATGTTCTTAAATAGTGTAATGTTATGCACACGTTATTTTGCACATTTACTGCAGCATTGCCATGTAACAAGTTACAGTTCTTCACGATATTGAGTTAACAATTTGATTTTCACATGATATTTTTGAAAAATTAAATGAGAATTTTATTACCAAAAACTTAATTAGTCCTTTTGTTAAATTTTTTTTACTTTTCTTTTTTAAACCAATAATTATTTACCCACATGTGTAAAGGTTGGATTAAAATAGCCTATTAACTAAAATATTCCTTTTATTAAAAAATGAAAAACGTTAACATATAGGCCTTTTCTTAATAAACGTTGATAAATTTCAACTACCTTCATTTGCTTCCCTTTCTTTTGCTTTCGCTTTTCTGTAGTAAGAGAGTGCCAATTTCTTGACAAATCTGTAGGGTCAGTCGCACAACAGCTTTTTCCTCATTTTTAGATTTGTTATTTTGTTTGTTTGTTTGTTTCCCCCTCCCCAGTGTTAGAGCTGTGTTACTTCCACCCATGTTGAAGTCATGTGCATTCCCAATATTGTGCATTATTGCGCCTTCTGCTCTCTAAACAGTGCAGTTACAGTTAGGAACAACAAAGATTAAGCAGCCTGATGATAATTGCGATTCATTTTTTTTATTTCAGCATTTTGAATCATGATACATTTGTATATTATTGTCACACTATCTATATATTCTTACATACCTACTGCAGTGATTTGTTTTTTCATCAATAATAGTTATTTATCTGCACCAAAATTGGCCCAAAACGAGCAATGTCCTGAACCAGACATCGTTTTGCTTGAAACGATGGAAAAGACAACTAATCAACTATTTTTTTAAATTACTGGTCAACTAGTAAAAATTAATCAGCCCCAAAGGAATAGCAAAAATCCCACTGGATCTAACTGTTTCCATTCTGATTTGGACCAGTTCATTTGTACTACTGATATCCGATGCGTAGCTGATATGTAGAGATGCCTCAGTCTAAACAGTCAGCCTTTTGTCAGTCCAGTTAGTGTCTTGGTGCAAAATCTTGCTGAGTGTTTCTGATAGAGGTAGCTGAAAGTCCCTTTTATTATCTTGAAAGTCTGGATGAATCCCATGCCTGTGAAAACCTCCAAATCATGGTCCCTCTACTCCTGGCTTTGGTCTCCCATCCAGACTTTTCTCTCGTCACGCACATAGCTTCTCCGACTCAACAGAAAGCCATTGTTATGATCTTGGCTCCTTTTTAGTCTTTTCACGGCCGTATTGATTTGTCTGTGAATTCGCAGCTTGATCTGCACATTAATGTCTAAATCAGTTGTTTACTTTTAAAGCGTGTGCACAATCCTAAACACTTAACGATTATGGAAATTAACGTCTTTACGTTTCAAAAAAAAAAAAGTCCTGTCCTGTGTGAATTACATTTCAGGAGCATGTCATGTTGATGGTGGTGTTCTTTTAATACATGACTTGTGACTGTTTAAACTGTCTAATGTTATGACTTCTGTCTATCTTCCATCACATCATTAGAGGCTTTGATGATCCTGGCTGGACCCTGCATGAGTCTGATGCAAATGAGCTTGAGATAGGCAGATCAGCGAGATCTGTTAGATATGCAAATGGTTGCTTTCCATCCCCCAGGGACCGAGTGACCCGTGAATGGCTGAACACTTGTCCCTCCTGGAGTTGAATATCTGGCTGCCGTCCCGCTCAGCCTTTCTGTTCAATGGCTATGAGTTGCTACTGTTTGGAGGGGGGGGTGCTAGGGATGTAGAAATGGTACATCCATTTCTAGTGTTTTATAGGGAATCTCTCTGTGGGTTTGTGTGGCTTATGTCGAAGACAAGCAGGCGCTGGTTTCTGATGCCCCCAGAAGGCAGTTTAATTGACGTGGGAAATGTTGTCGTGCTATTTTGGTTAGCCTCAGTCTTTTTTCTTCTATGAAGTTCTGGTGCTCTGATCTGAGTGTGAATTCTCAGCACATGAAAGAACACAGCAGCTCCCATACACACAAACACACTCCATGTCTCTCTTTTTATCAAGACTCTAGAATTTTATTAGCATGACTGAACCACAGCTCTGTGAGAGATCCTTTTAGAGAGCTTGCACATTAGGCTGCGAGCTGCTTCCTGCTCTCCGCTCTCCGCCGATTAGTCATCCAGGATTCAGCTTCCTGGTTATTTTTATCCACTTCTGTATATTCCTATATAACGTGTGCGACATGCATGATGTAATGCTGTAGATGAAGGAACACTGCATGCATGCTGGATGCATGGCGTATGAATAAAACAGTTGCGTCCTGCAGAAATATGGTGAAATTTTGTTCAGGATCTAATGTACCAAACCAAGGTTGAAGAACTAGGGAAGATTGATTGATTGATCGCTTAACTCATTTGCTTGTGCAAACAACTTCTTCATGGATGGATGGATGGATAGATTCAAAGGTTTTCTTTCTTTCTTTCTTTCTTTCTTTCTTTCTTTCTTTCTTTCTTTCTTAACTGTTGTGCAGTGAAAACAGTGAAAATGTTGGCCACAGGGATATAAAACGGGCAAAATCACCCAAAAATCCACCATCCAGCTAGGTTTCCATGGTTGCTGCTATTCCTGAATGCACAGCTGATAATACATTATATGGCCAAAAGTTTGTAGACATCTGACAATCACACATGTGCTTTTTAAACATCATGTACTCTAGATGTAGTTCCTCTTTTGCTCTTATAATAACCGCCACTCTTCTGGGAAGGCTTTCCACTAGATTTTGGGGTGTGGCTGTGAGGATTTCTGTTCGTTCAACTACAAGAGCATTCGTGAGCTCAGTCTCTGATGTTTGACAAGGAGGTCAGGGGTGCAGTTGGTATTCCAGTTCATCCCAAAGCTGTTCAGTGGGGTTAAGGTCAGGACTCTGCAAGAAACTTAATCTTCCACACCAATCTTGGCAAACCATGTCTTCATGGAGCTTGATTTGTGCACAGGGGTATTGTCGTGCTGGAACAGGTTTGGGTCTCTTAGTTCCAGTGCTACATCATGCAAAGACATCCTGTGCTTTCAGTGTTTTGCAACAGTTTGGGGAAGATGGGGTGATGGTCACATGTCCACAAACTTTAGCCATATAGTGTATTATGCACTTTTTTTATTCCTGTGTGATTGCATTACATTTATTTTAATATTTTAAACTATAAAATATCCATCCATCCATCCATCACGGCTTATCCTGTATAGGGTCACAGGCAAGCTGGAGCCTATCTCAGCTGACTATGGGCGAAAGGCGGGGTACACCCTGGACAAGTCGCCAGGTTATCGCAGGGCTGACACATAGACACAGACAACTATTCACACTCACATTCACACCTACGGTCAATTTAGACTCACCAATTAACCTAACCTGCATGTCTTTGGACTGTGGGGGAACCAGAGCACCCGGAGGAAACCCACATAGACACAGGGAGAACATGCAAACTCCACACAGAAAGGCCCCCGTTGGCCACTGGGCTCAAACCCAGAGCCTTCTTGCTGTGAGGCGACAGTGCTAACCACTACACCACCGTTCCGCCCCTAGAAATTATCGTACAGGGAAAAATCTATTGCACAACTCGTTGAATCAATGATTTGAATAATTAACTCACTGCTTGGTAACTAATCTTGTAATTATCTATTAATCTTTTAAATGAGTGCTTATATTGAGGCTTTGTGTGTAAATCATGTGTCATTGCACATGTAGCCTTTTATACAGCACATTTATGGAGCTGCAATTAGCCCCTTGAGCCATGAAGTCATTATCTGGAATCGAAAGTGTGTTATTAAGCTCAAACCTGACTCTAAGCTTTTTGGGTCGAATAAACTGAATAAATCTTTCTTGCTATGGATTCTTGAAATATGGGAAGGGTTTCAGGTTTCCTCTAAATATCCTCAGTATTTGTGTTTTGGTGTCTGACACAAGTGGCATCTGCTGGAAGTGGTTGGTCAACTGTAGCTGTTTTCATTTTATTTATTTATTTATTTTTTTAGAGAGGTGTCTTGTGTGTGTGGGTGTATGTGTGTGTGGGTGGTGAAGTCCAGCTTTCTTATCTACAGACAGCCAGGCAGAGTGTGTGCTGTTCTGCAGGAGTGTGCATAGGACAGGAACTCGGTTGTTAAAACCATGGTGTTAATATATGTGTGTGTGTGTGTGGTTTCTTTTGTTGATGCTGGATGTGCTACAATACAGTAATTCATTATTTGCATATAGAATGGCAATAGGACGTTATTCCGCTAGAGCAGGATGGGCTTGCGAAACAAACTGGGTGTTACTCTATCCTTCCTTACAAAGATGCTTCCTTGTGCAGTATTAATGTGGGCTTAAAGCATTTTAGAGTTGAGGATCTAGCAAAGGATATAGCAAAGCACCCAGTATCGGGGCCAATACCAGAAAAAAGAAAAAAGTGGATCAGGTACCTCATATGCAGTTTACTAAGCACTCAGTGCGTTTACATGCACATCCAAATCGAGCTACTGTCGGTAATCGAGCTAAGGGTCCCAGCAGGGGTGCCAGAGAAATCCAATCCTACATGCACACAAGGAAATCGAGCTATTGTGTGAGGTACATTGTGCACCCGAGCCACAGGTGGCGCTACACGCCCCATCGTGTTGGTACACTTCCGGTTGTCGTCATGAAGAAGAGCTATTCAAGAGTATAAACAAAGTTATCAGTTCCGTGTTCACAAGAAGAACGACGACGTTCGTTCTCCTTGTTCCTCCTGACCTCTTCTGCTGCTCGCTACGACTACTGTTGTCATGCCGACCGAGGCTGTTGTGTTTCCCGCTTGTGGTCTCGTCACTCGTCACTTCCGGAAGGGGCAGTGCTGAAGTAAGTAGCTCGACTACGTAGCTCGATAGGGTTTACATGCACTAAGTAGCTCGGCTACAATCGCATAATCTAGGTCGCGTAGCTCGATTACGAGAAATCCAGTTCGGTTCGATTTCAGCCGAGCTAAGGTGTTTCCATGACATTTAGAACTTCGATTTCAGTCGAACTACGGCAGAAATTCGATTTTCTCTATGTGCATGTAAACGCACTGAATAATGAAAAAGATTAGAACTGGCTTGGGGGGGGACCTTTGCAAAAACCACAAGTTCATCCATTGTGATTAAAAAAAAATCATGTTCTATATACAGTACTGTGCAAAAGTCTTAGGCACATGTAAAGAAATGATGGAGACCAAAATAGCTTAAAAATAATGAAATGAAATGTTTCAACATTTAAAAATACGATAAACGGCAGTAAGCCATAATAAATGAAATAACGTCAATATTTACTGTGAGACGACCCTTTGCTTTAAAAAAAATTAATAGTAGTCTGAGGTCCAGTGAGTGCAGTTTTATAAGGAAATGAGCTGTAGGTTTTACTGAGCATCTTCCAGAACCAGCCATAGTTCTTCTGGACACTTTGACTGTCACACTCACTTCTTCATTTTGCACCAAAACTCAGTAGCTTTCATGATCTTTTCTTTTTTAATCTAAAAAGTGCTCCCTTATGTAATATGCTGCTGAGATACAAACTTTTTTTTTCTGTAACATTTAATTTTGTGCTGGAAAACGAACGTTTGGGGCGGCACGATGGTGTAGTGGTTAGCGCTGTCGCCTCACAGCAAGAAGGTCCGGGTTTGAGCCCCGGGGCCGGCGAGGGCCTTTCTATGCGGAGTTTGCATGTTCTCCCCGTGTACGCGTGGGTTTCCTCCGGGTGCTCCGGTTTCCCCCACAGTCCAAAGACATGCAGGTTAGGTTAACTGGTGACTCTAAATTGACCGTAGGTGTAAATGTGAGTGTGAATGGTTGTCTGTGTCTATGTGTCAGCCCTGTGATGACCTGGCGACTTGTCCAGGGTGTACCCCGCCTTTCGCCCGTAGTCAGCTGGGATAGGCTCCAGCTTGCCTGCGACCCTGTAGACCAGGATAAAGCGGCTAGAGATAATGAGATGAGATGAAAACGAACGTTCATTCTCATCTCATTATCTCTCGCCGCTTTATCCTTCTACAGGGTCGCAGGCAAGCTGGAGCCTATCCCAGCTGACTACGGGCAAAAGGCGGGGTACACCCTGGACAAGTCGCCAGGCCATCACAGGGCTGACACATAGACACAGACAACCATTCACACTCACACCTATGGTCAATTTAGAGTCACCAGTTAACCTAACCTGCATGTCTTTGGACTGTGGGAGAAACCGGAGCACCCGGAGGAAACCCACGCGGACACGGGGAGAACATGCAAACTCCACACAGAAAGGCCCTCGCCGGCCCCGGGGCTCGAACCCAGGACCTTCTTGCTGTGAGGTGACAGCGCTAACCACTACACCACCGTGCCGCCGAAAACGAACGTTTGGACTCTAAAATGATTTTGTACTGACTCGATAATGTAGAAGTCATAAAATAGAAATCTATAACAAAGTTGTATGAAAAAAATAGGGTGCCTAAGACTTTTGCACAGAACTGTATGTTCAAATTATTTATACAAGACAGGAATAAAAAATTTACAATTATACTTTTAATTCAAACAAATGACAGTGGAGCCAATATGTACAATCTAACTATAGCTTACAATTTTGATTCCTTGCTACAGTAGTGTGTGTACATATAATTAAAAAAGTTTTCTTTGTATACAGTAAGCCGTTACATGTTTAGTAGTAAGCTGGTTACCTGTCTGGAGGTTTCACGGTTTGGTTAGGAGAGTGGCTTTGGTGGTGGTTAAACTACAGTGTGGTGTGGTTTCTGTGACTGGATATGTGTGTAAATCGAGGTCTGTGTTCACGGAATGTACTCTTTTTTACCATTTATGCTGCATTCGACTAGAGCTTGTAACCTTCGATGAGGGGGGAAAAAAACCTAAGAAAACGCCCCTTCAATCCAGAAGTCCTACTCAGGAATTCCCCCTCAACCCCCATACAAAATACAAGTAGCACTTTTTACCATATCTCTGTCTGTCTGTCTATAAAATATACATACACACGCACAGTAGGACTGCATTGAAAAGTAATATAAACTATACCCTCTTTCCTTTCATATTGTGTCTCTCTTCCTCCTTTGCGCTTTCCCTTTGCTCTGTGGGGAAATCAAGATAGATGACGGCAGTATTGCCAGACAGTTAATATACACTGTGCAAATGGGGTTTGTTCACATTTAGTTTCTGCCACTTCACACACACTAACACATTTAAACAAATGAATCCGATGAAATGACTTTGGCTTGCATGTGTCTGTAGCGCTCTCGTTTTATTTCCATCTTATTTTTTTAATGTCATCAGTGCTTTACTAAGAACTGAGCTGATTTTTCTGGCTTTTTATGCCCATTGATTACTACATGTAGGATGCAGGGTAGAAATCTTCCACATTCGGCACTTTATAATCACATTTAGTCACTCCGTCACCCAATTCACCCGCGCGTGCGCACTCATCAGTCTCCAGGGATACTAAGCTGTTTTTACCCCCTGAGTAGTGCACTATGGAGGTGGGGGGTGTAAGTAGTGTTAGGCCATCGGTGGTTGTAATTAATCATGGTCAATGTTTATTGGAAGGGAGTGGTACGCTGCTATAGCACCCAGCTGACAAGCTTCATTAACAGCGGAAAAAGGCAGTGCTAATGAGGGACACACAGATACACTTGCGCGTAACACACTCATGCTTAAAGAAGTATTTCTAGCATGCACTATGCAATCGGTTTGTATATGTAATCAGAAATGTTTCTATAAAGCCAGAAATGGCTCCCTGAGCATAAGCATACTGAGTAAAGTCACTATTTAAATGAGTAATTACACACACAAATTGTGATCTCAGTTATAGTACATGTTGTGTATTAACAGATGTGTTGACTCATGAAATTTCTTCAGGAGACTTCAGGAAGCAGAAGCGAGACAACAGGACTCCAGCAGGACTGATGGATATTGTGTTCAACTTGTTTCAGAGCAAATTATTTAAATAGTAGATGATTGTAATAGGAGTAAATGTTACAGTATCTGTATGTCACTTTTTTGTTGCTTGAGGTATGAAGTCATGTCATATAAGAATACCTGAAATGATGGTGTTCCATCCCAATTGGACAGGTCCAATCCCAGAAACTTCGAGTTGCTTCCCAATAATGCCCATAGTCCATGAAAGCACTCTCGTCCAAACTGTAAGCCTACTGCGCACTATACGACTTTAAAAATTTCAGTTTTGCTGACCTTTTCGCAGGGGCAGCACGGTGGTGTAGTGGTTAGCACTGTCGCCTCACAGCAAGAAGGTTCTGGGTTCGAACCCAATGGCCGAATGGGGCCTTTCTGTGTGGAGTTTGCATGTTCTCCCCGTGTCTGTTACCCCTTTTCCACCAAATCAGTTCCAGGGCTGGTTCGGAGCCAGTGTTGGTTCACAACTCGTTCAACTTGCGAGCCAGCTGAGAACCAGTTTGCTTTTCCATAGCTCGCGGTGCTAACGGAAGACACGTCATTACGTCGCTGTATACGTCAGTTACGTCGTTGTATACGTCATTACGTTGCTGTATACGTCAGTTACGTCGCTACGTTTGCATAAACCTTGGCGCGAATATCGAAGCAAAAACAGCACGGAAGAAGCAGCAGCAACAATAATAATAATAATGGATGACTTTGTGTTTGTACAGCTGCTGCTTCTCGTCGCTTAAAAATGGCGATCTTTCGCAGTCTTGTTATTGTTGTTGGTCTTAACAACTCCGCCCCCCCCCCCCCCCCCACCCCCCAGCTGACATAAGTGGTTCTTTCCTCTGGCCCAGCAGAGAGTTGGTGCTAGCCTGGAACCGGTTTTTCTGGCCCCAGAGCCAGTTCTTTGTCAGTGGAAACAGAAAACCCGGTTCCAAACTAAGCACTGGCCCCGAACCAGCCCTGGAACTGCTTTGGTGGAAAAGGGGCATGTGTGGGTTTCCTCCGGGTGCTCCGTTTTCCCCCACAGTCCAAAGACATGCAGGTTAGGCTAAGTGGTGGCTCTAAATTGACCGTAGGTGTGAATATGAGTGTGAATGGTTGTGTGTCTCTATTACCCCTTTTCCACCAAATCAGTTCCAGGGCTGGTTCGGGGCCAGTGCTGGTGCTGGTTCACAACTCGTTCAACTTGCGAGCCAGCTGAGAACCAGTTTGCTTTTCCATAACTCGCGGTGCTAAGAGAAGACACGTCATTACGTCGCTGTATACGTCAGTTACGTCGTTGTATACGTCATTACGTTGCTGTATACGTCAGTTACGTCGCTACGTTTGCATAAACCTTGGCACGAATATCGAAGCAAAAACAACACGGAAGAAGCAGCAGCAACAGCAATAATAATAATAATAATGGATGACTTTGCGTTTGTACAGCTGCTGCTTCTCGTCGCTTAAAAATGGCGATTTTTCGCGGTCTTGTTATTGTTGTCGGTCTTAACAACTCCGCCCCCCCGCTGACGTAAGCGGTTCTTTCCTCTGGCCCAGCAGAGAGTTGGTGCTAGCCTGGAACCGGTTTTTCTGGCCCCAGAGCCAGTTCTTTGTCAGTGGAAACAGAAAACCCGGTTCCAAACTAAGCACTGGCCCCGAACCAGCCCTGGAACTGCTTTGGTGGAAAAGGGGCATATGTGTCATCCCTGTGATGATCTGGTGACTTGTCCAGGGTGTACCCCGTCTCTTGCCCATAGTCAGCTGGGATAGGCTCCAGCTTGCCTGCAACCCTGTACAGGACAAGCAGTTATGGACAGATGACCCTTTTGCTCTGCATGAACTGTGAATCACTTACGATCAGCAAAGATGTGGAGGAATGATTGGTTGGGGAGATGTCAGCACCGATTATGATTATAGGCACCGTGGATTGTCTGTTCTGCAAAGAGAACTGGAGCTATAGTCCCAAAAAGTAACAATTTTTACCCTGTGTGCCATCAGGAATCATGTCAGTAATAACTTCTTGAATAATTATAAATTGTAATTTGTCCTTGCCCTCCCGCACAAATAAATGGCTGATGATTCACAATCATTAATTGGTGGCTGGGAAATCAGGGCTAGCATTATGTACTGTGCACTAGGCTATACACATCTGAAAGATACCTCTTGGTTAAAAGATCATTAAACCTGAAAAGTGTATTTAATTTAAAATAGCCATATTGTGGGGTTGTGCAGTGGTTATCTCTGTTGCCTCACAGCAAGCAGGTTTTGCGTTCAAACCTGTCAGCCGACTGGGGCCTTTTCTGTGTGGAGTTTGCATGTTTTCCTTGTGGCTGCATGGGTTTCTTCCCACAGTCCAAAGACATTACATTACAGGCATTTAACAGACACTCTTATCCAGAGTGATGTACAACATACCCAGAGCAGCTTGGGGAGCAGTTGGAGACTGGGTGCCTTGCTCCTTGCTCAAGGGCACTTCAGTCATTCCTGGTGGTCCAGGGAGTCAAACTGGTGACCTTTTGGTCCCAGAGCTGCTTCTCTAACTTTTAGGCCATGGCTTACCTTTTTGTTTGTGAATGTGAGAGTGAATAGCTGTCTGTCTGTCTCTCTGTGTTGGCCCTGTAATAGACTCGCAACTTGTCCAGGGTGTACCCTGCCTCTCACCCGAAGCCAGCTGGGATTGCCTCCAGCTCACCCCAACCTGCAAAGGATAAGCGGTATAAAATATGAATGAATGGCTGTATGATGTGTCCACTGGACATTTCATGGGAAAATTGGGAAGGTGTGTAATCCTTAAAGAATGTGCTGGAAACTGTGTCCACTGCTCATAGAAAATTCCAGAATGTGAACTTGAAAAGGTTTTGATCCCGCCATTGTTTTTTAAATAACTCCACCACTGCAAACCCTTGTGTTGCTGTTAAAGCTCTGTCAGATTTCTTGTTTTGTACAATGCCATGCTTGATACTGTCATTGTTTTGTTTTATCTTTTCTTTCTTTTCCTTGTATCTCATTCTTGTATTCCATTTTCTTGATCACAGAGAGAGGAACAATGATACAAGGGGAGAGGAATTGATAGCAAATAGATTTGCCATATGAGATGTACTTCGGGGGTGGCACGGTGGTGTAGTGGTTAGCGCTGTCGCCTCACAGCAAGAAGGTCCGGGTTCGAGCCCAGTGACCGGCGAGGGCCTTTCTGTGTGGAGTTTGCATGTTCTCCCCGTGTCCGCGTGGGTTTCCTCTGGGTGCTCCGGTTTCCCCCACAGTCCAAAGACATGCAGGTTAGGTTAACTGGTGACTCTAAATTGAGCGTAGGTGTGAATGTGAGTGTGAATGGTTGTCTGTGTCTATGTGTCAGCCCTGTGATGACCTGGCGACTTGTCCAGGGTGTACCCCACCTCTCGCCCGTAGTCAGCTGGGATAGGCTCCAGCTTGCCTGCAACCCTGTAGAACAGGATAAAGCGGCTAGAGAGATAATGAGATGGGGCAAGTGGTGGCTCAGTGGTTAAGGCTTTGGGCTGCTGATCAGGAAAAGGTTGTGTTCAAATCCCAGCAACACTGAGCTACCAAAGTTGTGTCCTTGAGCAAGACTCGTAACCCTCAACTGCTCAGTTATGTCCTTGAGACTTGCTTCAAATTGGTGGGAATTGTCACTTTGGTTAAGAGTCCAAGAAATTAGCAGTTTTCTGTCAATCAAACATGATTAGTGGGCTGTACGCCTTCCCAATAATGAGCAAAGAGCAACATTTATTGTAGGCAACACTCCTCTAGCTAGTGTACTATTAACGTGAAATAACATGCAACAAAACAAAAAGCACTTTCGAGTTGAAGGTAGGTGTTTCCACCATGAGGGGTGGTTTCCAAGTGGGGGGAAAAAAAACATCCCCAATGCTTTACAAAAGTGTCCATTTTTAAGTTGACAAGAGAAAGGTATCTTTTCTAGAATGTAAATAACTCTCCAACCATTTATACTTTCTCACGTTATAGTGCATCTTCTCTTGGCTGCCATGAGCAGAGCTATTAATGTAAATCAAGAAACGTGTAATCCAAACATTCTTCCAAGCACATTTAAAGAACTGATGCATGACGCTTGGTAAAATATCAAGTCAGGGTTGAAGGACATAGGATTAATGTTATGAGAAGAATCCATTGTGTTTGCTGCATGGTGAGAGTGACTCAGATGCTTCCTACTGACTTTTCCCTTGGAGGGTTTTCCATCTAATCATTTGTTTCTGTCCCTGTTCTACGGTCTCTTATGTCACCAATGATTCCCTTAATCCAGAAGTCTTCCCCCAGCCAACCACACACAACTTGTATCCTTATCACAATGGCTTAGTGTTTGACTGGACTGCTGTTTTCACCCCTGCTGGCTTTTACCGTCTCGCAGCAAAGCGTCCCATTTGGCTGTTTACTGCTATCAGTTATAAGAAAGAAGTTGTTTGTGTGTGTGTGTGTGTGTGTGTGTGTGTGTGTGTGTGTGTAGCTGTAGGTATAGAGAAGAGTGGGTCAATGAGAGGAAGGACCCATGCAGACTTCATGCTGTCATTTCCCCTTGTGCGGTGAGCAGAATTTCCCCCGACGGAAGCCGTGGTTTTCAAACCGCTGTACATGTAGCATACGTTCACCAGATACGATCATCTGCTTGACGACAACTTCACCGTTGCCTCATATCTACTTCATGAAAATGTGTGTTGGATTTCCCTGAAGCTGCATGTTTAGACTAGTCACTCAACCATTTTCTTTCATCCTGAAATTGAATGGTTATAAATACCAGTGAAAAGGGCAAGACGATTACGTTTCAAGCCCAGAACAGGTTTTTATGGGAGTTTTGGGATCGCAAACAGACACAGTTGACTGTGAGGTGAGCAGTTTTGACGTTCAGGACCAGGTTTCAGGAGCTGAAGTCAAATTCATTTGAAATGTCAGAATGCCTGAGGCCTGGGCACATCTGCAGCGGACATTCTTGGAGACACATTCTGTGCACACTGTCAAGGCTTTCTCCTGTCCCGCTAACTGCTATTGCAGCCTCACTTCTTCTTCTTTATTTCAAATTAACTTTGATTAGTGGAGGGTTTTTTTAATAACACAAAGCTTCCTAGTTTTAATTAATATTAAGATTTTAATCTTTACTAGATTATGCTACATTTGTATATATCGTTTAGAGCCTTCATTTACAAATACTGCTGACTGAAGGATTCAAGAAAATGTTGACAAAAGCATGCTTTCTATAAGAGTTTATTTCTTGTAGACTTTCAGTCTAAGTGGGTTTTGAGTCTTTAGCATGGAAATATCAATTGTTATTCTATCCACATTCACTGGATATGAGCAATCATGTGCTCTGATTGGCTACTCTACTACTAGGCTATCAGCTCATATACCATGAGTAGAGAAAAACAAAATGGCGGCGCTTGTTGCTGAACCAAACGAGGACGAAATAAAAACTCTATTCGAAAACAAAACCCCAAAATATGGAATAAAAGTATTTGATGGTAAGAATTATTACTATCACATTTTCCACAAATTGCTACCGTCAGTTCTCCGGTTTGTTGACATTCTAAACAGAAATAATTTTGTCGGACGTTTGGTATAAAGTTTTTATTTATCAAATTTGCAAAAAATAAAAATGCTCCGTTTCTCAAAATCCAGTGAATGTGGATAGAATAAAAGTTATTCCACTCAATCTCATTGTACATGGCTTATAGCCAACTCAGTGCTACACGCCTCGTCAGCTATCAGCTCATGTACGACTTGATTTTGTGGATTAACTGTTAATTATTCCCTCATACACTACACTTGTGTATGAAAGAGAGAGAATTTTAGGTTCATAAAATTCACTACAGTATTCCTCTACATGTAAGCAGTTCTTTTCCCAGTTATCACCACAGCCTACATTCTCTGTCTGCTCTTCCCAGATTCTTCAGTGTCCAAGTTTGCCATGCGATCAGCTTACCTCTACTCTGTATCCAGTTACAGTGTGCACCCTATACACCATATATCTGCCTGTATAGTGTAAAGCGTCCATTCAGGATGGAACTGCTTCATAAATTGTGAATCTCCTGCTTGTCATAGCGCTGCAGGCTGGTGAGCAGTGGGCTGAAGCTGGGCCGGGACTAGAACACTAGCCTCCATTGTTTGCGGTCAGCTCCAGCTGAGAGAAACAGCAGCAAGCAACCACGAGGACTTTCCTCACTGTGGAAATATTTAGCCCTGCTCGTGCTCTTTCCACCCCTCTCGCTCGCCAGAAAAGGACAAGAGACGCGAGGAGGGGTGAACGCGGGCAGCCTGAGCACACACGGCTCCCTTTCTGGCCTTTGATAGTCAGTACTGAGGGTTTGGCTCACAGCTCGGAGAATACCTCAGACGATTACGTTTTCTCTTTGGCTTGGTCGGCCCTCCTTTTCCGTCTCTGTCCTGTCCTGCTTCCATGGTTTCACAGCAGGTGGCTGACAGAGTGGCAGACCTTTGACTCACCAGCAGAAGGCCGAGAGTGTGCCGACTTTTCTGTGTCACTGCAGTACCCATACGCCAAGATCTACTCTGGAGAATGATTCCAAGAATGGAGTGACATTTAGTCTGGGTAACTTCAGTAAATTTGTTCATTCATCTCAGACAATATCATCTCTCGCTCTTTTTTTTTCTGTTTCTTTTTTTAATTTGCAAGGTTTCTTTCCTGACAATGGCTGCATTTTGCAGTGAAATATTTCACAAGGTTGAGATTTTTAGCATGGATATTCAGCATCTATACTAATGGCTTGAGAACATTAAGGACATTCTAGCAATTTACTTACATTTTTTTCATTCTGTAATTTAGGAAACGGGTGTACTTTCAAAGTCAGTCCATTTAACAATTATTCCACGAAATCGAGTCGTACATGAGCTGATAGTCGACGAGGCGCATAGCGCAGAGTCTGCTATAAGCCATGTACGACAAGATTGAGTGGAATAACTGTTTATTATTTCCACATTCACTGGATTTTGCGAAACAGAGCATTTTTATTTTTTGCAAATTTGATAAATAAAAACTTTTATACAAAATGTCTGACAAAATAATTTCCGCTTAGAATGTAAACAAACCGCCAAAATGACAGAAGCAATTTATGAAATATGCGATGATAATTCTTGAAAAATAATTGTAAAAAATATACGTTCTTACTATCAAATACGTTTTATTGCATATTTTGTTGCTTTTTAAAATTTTTTGGGGGGTTTTGTTTTCGAGTAGTTTTTATTTCATCCTTGGTCGGTTCAGCAACCTGCTCCGCCATTTTGTTTTTCTCTCCTCACGGTATATGAGCTGATAGCCTAGTAGTAGAGTAGCCAATGAGAGTGCGCGATTGCTCATATCCAGTGAATGTGAATATAATAAATCACAATATCATTGGAAAAGCAAGAAAAAAAATAAAGCAAGAACCTCATTCTGCTCTCCTCTGAAATTTGGATGATGTAACTGATGTCCTGTAAGCTGTGATGTGGAATGATCCAAATTTGCCATAGGAGTTGGATGTGTTCAGGTAACAGGGTTGAAAGAATTTTGTTGGGAGCTGAAATTTAAATATTTCATAACCTGTAATCTATTTATGGCTCATGGATGCTTGAGATGTTAAAAGGAGTCGTGCATTAAGGCAAAAATAATAATGTTGAATTGTTTTAATGAGTATATTTCAGTGTATAGTGTAGTTGTAGTAGGCTGTGGTAGGGAAAGTGCTGGAGATGTGCAAGAAGTCTTTTACACTCACCAGCCACTTTAATAGGAACTTGTTCTTGATTGTAAGATTCCTGTTCTTGGCTGCAGGAGTGGAACCCAATGTGGTCTTCTGCTGTTGCATGCTGAGATGTTTTTCTGCTCACCACGGTTGTAAAGAGTTGCTATGAGTTACGATATCCTTCCTGGCAGCTCGTGCCAATCTGGCCATTTTCCTCTGACCTCTCTTATCAACAAGGTGTTTCCACCCACAGAACTGTCGCTCACTCAATGTTTTTTGTTTTTCGCACCATTCTGTGTAAACTCTAGAGATTGTTGTGTGTGAAAACCCCAGGAGATCAGCAGCTTCTGAAATACTCAAACCAGTCCATCTGGTCACAGAGATCAGAAGTCACAGATATCACAATTTTTCCTGTTCTGATGTTTGAAGTGAACATTAATTGAAGCTCTTGATTTGTATCTGCATGATTTTATGCATTGTGCTGCTGTCAAGGGATCGGCTGATTACAACCCCGATTCCAAAAAAGTTGGGACAAAGTACAAATTGTAAATAAAAATGGAATGCAGTGATGTGGAAGTTTCAAAATTCCATATTTTATTTAGAATAGAACATAGATGACATATCAAATGTTTAAACTGAGAAAATGTATCATTTAAAGAGAAAAATTAGGTGATTTTAAATTTCCTGACAACAACACATCTCAAAAAAGTTGGGACAAGGCCATGTTTACCACTGTGAGACATCCCCTTTTCTCTTTACAACAGTCTGTAAACGTCTGGGGACTGAGGAGACAAGTTGCTCAAGTTTAGGGATAGGAATGTTAACCCATTCTTGTCTAATGTAGGATTCTAGTTGCTCAACTGTCTTAGGTCTTTTTTGTCGTATCTTCCGTTTTATGATGCGCCAAATGTTTTCTATGGGTGAAAGATCTGGACTGCAGGCTGGCCAGTTCAGTACCCGGACCCTTCTTCTACGCAGCCATGATGCTGTAATTGATGCAGTATGTGGTTTAGCATTGTCATGTTGGAAAATGCAAGGTCTTCCCTGAAAGAGACGTCGTCTGGATGGCAGCATATGTTGCTCTAGAACCTGGATATACCTTCCAGCATTGATGGTGTCTTTCCAGATGTGTAAGCTGCCCATGCCACACGCACTAATGCAACCCCATACCATCAGAGATGCAGGCTTCTGAACTGAGCGCTGACAACAACTTAGGTCGTCCTTCTCCTCTTTAGTCCGAATGACACGGCGTCCCTGATTTCCATAAAGAACTTCAAATTTTGATTCGTCTGACCACAGAACAGTTTTCCACTTTGCCACAGTCCATTTTAAATGAGCCTTGGCCCAGAGAAGACGTCTGCGCTTCTGGATCATGTTTAGATACGGCTTCTTCTTTGAACTATAGAGTTTTAGCTGGCAACGGCGGATGGCACGGTGAATTGTGTTCACAGATAATGTTCTCTGGAAATATTCCTGAGCCCATTTTGCGATTTCCAATACAGAAGCATGCCTGTATGTGATGCAGTGCCGTCTAAGGGCCCGAAGATCACGGGCACCCGGTATGGTTTTCCGGCCTTGACCCTTACGCACAGAGATTCTTCCAGATTCTCTGAATCTTTTGATGATATTATGCACTGTAGATGATGAGATGTTCAAACTCTTTGCAATTTTACACTGTCGAACTCCTTTCTGATATTGCTCCACTATTTGTCGGTGCAGAATTAGGGGGATTGGTGATCCTCTTCCCATCTTTACTTCTGAGAGCCGCTGCCACTCCAAGATGCTCTTTTTATACCCAGTCATGTTAATGACCTATTGCCAATTGACCTAATGAGTTGCAATTTGGTCCTCCAGCTGTTCCTCTTTTGTACCTTTAACTTTTCCAGCCTCTTATTGCCCCTGTCCCAACTTTTTTGAGATGTGTTGCTGTCATGAAATTTCAAATGAGCCAGTATTTGGCATGAAATTTCAAAATGTCTCACTTTCGACATTTGATATGTTGTCAATGTTCTATTGTGAATACAATATCAGTTTTTGAGATTTGTAAATTATTGCATTCCGTTTTTATTTACAATTTGTACTTTGTCCCAACTTTTTTGGAATCGGGGTTGTAGATAACTGCACAAAATAGCAGGTGGATGGGTGTTCCTAATAAAGTGGCCAGTGAGTGGACATGCACATTTGTAAATGTAATATCAGAGGGACACATGGCAGCCCATTCATGGAATCACACTGTAGCACTTAAAATATTTTATTTAGTGCTTATTAGATATTTTTTCCCCGTTACACACACACACACACACACACACACACACACACACACACCACACACTGCATGGCACTAGTAGGATCAGGTTGTTTTGTGTGTTCCTTCTGTTGTTTCCAGGTTACAGCACAGATAGGGGCTTGAAATTCAGAATTAATGTGAGTCATAAGTAAATCCCTAATTAATCTGCTCTCAGACTGAGATTCTCTGTCCACAGTTACAATTTTTCTATCCCAGAAAAAAAGACCTCAATGCCTTAGACACACCCTAAAGTGGGCACAAATACATTTATACAAAGACTCGTGCTATTTCCTTTGGATACAAAATATACAAAAAGAGAACAATTTAAATTAATTCGTCAGTAACCAATCAGTATTGTGCTGAATCCAGAGCTGGTCTCAGGAATGCTGTGTGAAAGAGAAATACACCCTGTATGGATTCCCAGTCCACTGTAGAGAGCCATGCACACAATACATTCACATACTCGTTCACCCTGAAATCAAATTAGCATTGCCAGTAGTTCTGCTGACACAGTTTTGAGTGGGAGGAAACACACACACACACACACACTGGGAGAAGGCATGAAACTCTGCACAGTAACGCATGGTGCTCTATCAAGAAAACAGCCCAATGTAAAACACGTCACTGGAGTAATCAATACTGAGACACACCATGCTGCATCAGAAAAGGTTTAACAAGCAAATAGACCTAACTAATACAATCAAATACTGGAGTTTGGCTTAAAGCTAGACAGCCTTTCAGATTTTTCAAGTGTATGTCATAAAAAGAATTTTTCCCCGACACCCAATTATTTTTGTTTAGTGGACCGAAAGCCACTGAATTCAAATCACAGACTTCCAATTTTATGAGTTTTTTTTTTAAATAGAACAATTTAATGAATTTAGGGCCACGTGGCCCTAAATTCTCTGCTATTTTTTCCTGCTTCACCATGACCCAATTCGAGATACTACGTCATGCATCACGTGGTGGGCTTTCCCCGTTTGCGCAAGGCATTGTGGGATACAAATTTGAAACAGGAGAGAAAAATGGAGGACGTGAATGAAACATGAAAGACCGACTGCAGTAACGGAAAGCGAGAAGAAAAGACATTGTTGCGAAGGAAAGGAAACAGAATAAATATCAGCGGTCAGCGAGCACCTTGGTGTGATCAGCTGTTCGTTTAGCGACAGAATGATGTAACTGTCGGTGCACGGTCAAAAGTAAACTTACGCGTGCGCACACAGACTTCCTCTGTCTGCTTGACTGCACGAAGCGAGTGATTTCATGCACATTAGCTAAAGAATCCCCTCAAATTAAATAACTTCCCAGCCATAGAATGGCCTGATATTTTGTGAGATGTTACAGAAATAAACATACATCACAATAACCAAATTTCAGAGGGAACTAAATTTCACCGATTTTTATGAAATCAAAAGGGCGTCTTGCTTTTAATATGAATATTGCACAATTAATTACATGACAGGCATCTAGCAGATGCTCTTATCCAGAGCGACATACAACATACATAGGGAGCAGTTGGGGGTTAGGTGCCTTGCTCAAGGCCACTTCAGCTATTTCTGCTGGTCCAGGGAATCGAACCAGTGACCTTTTTGTCCCAACTTGAGACTTTACTCAGCCTTATAAAAGCATATACAGTACTACACTGATACCCAGACTTGTTTTGCTCACACTGTCATGGCCACAAATGTACAATTGTGTACACACAGATACACACATAAAGGATGGCAGTATTAGCAGCTCATGCACTATGTCACATCAGCACCCAAGTAGTATCCAGGCAGACTCAGGCAGGCACTATGTGAATACATCATGCGCTTGCGCTCTCTCTCTCTCTCTCTCTCTCTGACCACGCTAAGGGTGAACACAGCACTGTTTTTTTACCCCTACTCCCTTCTGCCTCCTTAATTTCTTTCCATTTTGTCCTTCTCATTAAGCCTTCCTCTCTCCCTCATTCTGTCCCTCAGTTCCTGCTTTGCCAGAGGTTTTATATTTGACCCCTTGCCTTGCTGAGGTTAGACGCAGACTCCTAATGGGACCGAGTCTTCGGGCTAGCAGTCATATCTGCTGCTCTTTCTGCTTAATTAGGGTATTTCCCAGCATCCCTAAGGTGATGTCTGAACTACTCTCGAGAGGAAAACCGGCTAGTTACTGCCTACCTTGAAGCGATTTTTTTTTTAATCTTTGTTGTTTTGTTTTTGAGGTGTAAATGTGGAGGTGGACTGACCTTGTTGTACTTTTGTCCTGTTAATGAATGAATATATAGATTTCCGCAGCCTCACAGAGGTCATTTTAATTGCACACTCCATTTGCAGCTGTAAAGGTCAATTACTAACCTTAATAAATGTCATTTTGGAAGTATTTCCCAGGGTTTTGAGATTCATCATTATATTGCTTGAAATTCCTGGTTGCAGAATATCAAACTAATCAATATTTATTCTCTCTCTTCCCTCCTTATGAACATGATCTTCCTCTGTGGATGCTGTTTTCCCACCACAAAGGTAAGCCAATTCCTCTATGTAGTGGAAGTTCATTATGTCTAACTATTAAAGCTATTTTAAGTTCGTTTCTTAAGACAAGGATTTTTTAAGATGTTACCTTGTTGACAGTTTCGGCGAGAATCTTCCGCCTTCTTCAAAACAGACTGTTTTGAAGAAGGCGGAAGATTCTCGCCGAAACTGTCAACAAGGTAACATCTTAAAAAATCCTTGTCTTAAGAAACGAACTTAAAATAAGCCAATTCCTCCTTCACTGACTTGCTGTTAAACCCGCTGCTAAATGTAGAACTGAGATTTACCGTCGTGCCTTTTAACCACTTTGGGATGATCAGGTTTTCTGCATGAATACCACTTAATACATGGTCTTGGCAAGTCCTATTGAGTAAACACAGCCTTGTTTTATGCTTGGCATATATTTAATGGACAGCTTTCAGCAGTCAGGAGTTAATTACCAAATATGGGTTGAAATCTTTTGAGACGTGGTGTTATTAAGCAGACGGTGACTATGGTCAGGTTTTGCAATCAGTTGAGCTGTGGGTTTGGACAGTCTTTCCAAAACTTGACACTCGTCATAATTTCGGTGACTCAATACAACAGAATTCTGTTGCAATATGGTGCAACATGACCTGATTTGAAACAGACCAAAAGAGAAAAAATTCACAAGCTTAAAAAAAAAGGATTTTTTTTCCCCCAAAGAAATTCAGCTTTGTTGGTGCTTTTCTTCAGCTGTTGCTCTTGATATTGACTATTTATGAGTGTGCCATTGGAAAAACACTGATCAGGGATAGATTTCAATAAAGATAATCTAGATTATCTGCATTATCTTCTAAAATGGCTTTGGGAAAGGAAGGAAAGCCCTGGGATTTTATTTTCCAATCTTTTTGGGCCTAAATATTTACTGGGGGGGGGGAATGATTGAAATTGGCCTAGAAGTAAGTTAGAATGCTATAAATCATTTTTTAAAAAATATAAAGTTATTGAGGTAAACGGACACGGGTATATCTCAGTAGGGATCTTTTCCATGTTGTCAGACACTTATGAGCCTATCAGTGGTGAATACGAGCAATTTATTTTGACGTGGATGTTTATTCCAATAGGATCTCATTGTATAGCCATTCTTGTGGTTGCTGGTTATTGTGTTCTAGCTCAATACTGGACCAACCGTTTTTGTTCCTAGTACATATTTGGTCAAAAAGAGATGGGAAAACATGGCCCAGGTTGAAAAAGGAAAACACTGGGATTTTTTTAACAATGGTAGCCAAAAAGTAGCAGCATGAAGTGCCACAATGACTGTGACTCACCTTGTTTTGTAGCCATGAACATTAACAATTTAGCTGTTGTCACCATTCGGTCTTGTTGGTTGCTTATTTGGACTTTTTCTATCTTCACAAATCTTAGCTGGATGCACTTATTGTAGAGCAATATTTTGTGGAATGATGGGAGAGAAATCAAGTCCTGGGAAATACACACAACATTATCTCATCTCATTATCTGTAGCCGCTTTATCCTGTTCTACAGGGTCGCAGGCAAGCTGGAGCCTATCCCAGCTGACTACGGGCGAAAGGCGGGGTACACCCTGGACAAGTCGCCAGGTCATCACAGGGCTGACACAGAGACACAGACAACCATTCACACTCACATTCACACCTACGGTCAATTTAGAGTCACCAGTTAACCCAACCTGCATGTCTTTGGACTGTGGGGGGAAACCGGAGCACCCGGAGGAAACCCACGCAGACACGGGGAGAACATGCAAACTCCGCACAGAAAGGCCCTCGCCGGCCCCGGGGCTCGAACCCAGACCTTCTTGCTGTGAGGCGACAGCGCTAACCACTACACCACCGTGCCACCCCTACACAACATTATGGTTGGGAAAAAAAAACAACTCATTTTTGTGCTGACATCAAAACCCATCATTCTCATTCTCATCTCATTATCTCCAGCCGCTTTATCCTGTTCTACAGGGTCGCAGGCAAGCTGGAGCCTATCCCAGCTGACTACGGGCGAAAGGCGGGGTACACCCTGGACAAGTCGCCAGGTCATCACAGGGCTGACACATAGACACAGACAACCATTCACACTCACATTCACACCTACGGTCAATTTAGAGTCACCAGTTAACCTAACCTGCATGTCTTTGGACTGTGGGGGAAACCAGAGCACCCGGAGGAAACCCACGCGGACACGGGGAGAACATGCAAACTCCGCACAGAAAGGCCCTCGCCAGCCCCGGGGCTCAAACCCGGACCTTCTTGCTGTGAGGCGACAGCGCTAACCACTACACCACCATGCCGCCCCTACACAACATTATGGTTGGGAAAAAAAAACAACAACTCATTTTTGTGCTGACATCAAAACCCATCATTGAGGGATCAATTAATTCCAGAACATTTAGTAGCGGAACATCAGGGCGCCTGTTTGTGACCTAAAACCCAAGAGGTTTAGTCAGGCCACATGACTATGCACCAAAACAGCAGTGAATCATCAACAGTGCGGTTAAAACTAAACAAGAAATTCTGCAATAAAAAAAAGTCCTGACCTCAATCCTATTAAAATGCAGTGTGTGATTTAATACAGTGCCTTGCAAGCAAGATTTACATGAGTATATTTATTATCTACAAGTAGGTTCCACTTGATGACGATTGTTGCCTTTAATATTCTGACATAAACGAAAGGAAGTTTATAGTCCAGAAGGTTGTTTAATGTCACAGGCCTGCATTAGGAACAGGAAACAGCATTATGTGAATCTAGATTGTAAGAGAGCCGGAGCGTGAGAACCATGTATCTCGGGTGCATGTCTGATTAACACGCATACACAACATGCTCTGGACCACCACTGCTGCCACACTACAGTCATGCCTCTTAAGAAGCGCTATTCAGCCACTTTAGATAAAGCCCACTTTATTCCTCTCCTCTCTCACTGAAGTACAGAGGGATGATCTCCCTCCAGCTGAAAACAGAGACAAGCAGGACAGACGTGTGTGTGTGTGTGTGTGTGTGTGTGTGTGTGTGTGTGTGTGTGTGTGTGTGTGTGTATCATCTCTCCATCATGCTCACTCTGACAATACACACTACTTGAACTTTTTTTTTCTCCTAGTGATTCATTAAGGAACACTTATTATACATGTACAAAGAATTAAATGTGCTTACACTAAAGTACAATGGTGTCTAATGAGAGAACAGTTTACTCTAATGAATATTTGTGTACTGTAGAGCATCTGTTGCTCATAGTATAGTGCTTCCATCACCCATACGAATGAGCTTGGCCATAGCGCAGGATTCATGCTCCGTTCCATTTACCTTGGAAGTAGGAAATCAGGGGTGGGAATGACATAATCACACCCGAGTTGACCATGTTCAAGTACAAGAAGTCGGAAAACCAATACCAGCAATTGGCATAGTTCTAGCCAGGTTAGCCATAGGCAGCAATACCAGTTGTTAACAATGCATTATTCGGTATTTTGCGCGTAAACTCAACGTAGCAACATGTCAACAAAAAGAAGTTGGACAGGACTGTGTATGACAGGTTTAATGAGGCTCAAATAAGACAAGTGCTAATAAACAGGATTTATTATATGGCACAAGCTGCTTCCGGTAAAATCGTGTGCTCTAATTGGTTCCTTGGTGGGCAGAATTTTCCCATAATGCCTGTGGGTGATTGCAGACTTTCTTTCCAAGGCGCTGGCTTTCTTTGCATCATTTTGTTGAAAAATAAACCCATCCATTCATTATCTGTAGCCGCTTATCCTGTGCAGGGTCGCAGGCAAGCTGGAGCCTATCCCAGCTGACTATGGGCAAGAGGCGGGGTACACCCTGGACAAGTCGCCAGGTCATCACAGGGCTGACACATAAAATCAACCAACCATTCACACCTACGGTCAATTTCAAGCCACCAATTAGCCCAACCTGCATGTCTTTGGGGGAAACCGGAGCACCCAGAGGAAACTCACGCAGACACAGGGAGAACATGCAAACTCCACACAGAAAGGTCCCTGTCAGCCACTGGGCTTGAACCCAGAACTTTCTTGCTATGAGGCAACAATGCTAACCACTACACCAGCATGCCGCCCTGAAAAATAAACCAATATAGATTAGATTTTTATCTTTCTCAGAATGTTTGTGATGTATTACTTGAGTGGAGAAATAAATTCAGTTTTGAAACCGCTAGCCGTTTATTCTGCATGCGTGACTCAACTACTTTACAAATATGACGTGACTGAAAGCAGCGTCACGCCTCATTATAATCACCATCTCTTTTTATCTTAGAAATAAAAGAAGCTATATAATGTACTCCTTATTAACCTCACTTGCTCGGTCTTTACGGGAAAATATCACACTGAGGTTAATAAGGAGTTAATTATGACAGCTTTCACACTGTTGATGCATGAAGCAGCCATCTTGGATTTTGAGATGGGGTTGGCGAGATTTCCCATGACGTTGAGTCGGAAATCCAACTTCAGGGTACATTCCAACTGGGAACTCCTGACTTCCCAGTATAAAAGGAACGCATTATAATTACAACCGGTAAAACCAATCCTCACCCACGCACCATGATTGCCAAGTGTGTTAGCTGGATATGTTTATTAAAGGCATGGAGTTGCTGCTGGAAACATAGGGGGAAAGTTCAGCATCCGGCTTTCTGCGCCTTTCTGTCATCTGTCCTAGCCTCCTTTCTTTCTCTTCTCTGGCTGTCTGCTCAGTGATGTTTTATTTCTGTCTGCTGAAATATTGAGTTTGTATGTGTTTGAGGATTCTGTCTCCTGTCCCTAATCAGCTGTCTTTTTCGTCTCGCGTTACTAATCTGACACTGGCCTGTTTCTCCTTTACAACACAGAAGGATTAGTGCATTGCGATCCACAGAGGCCGCTCAGCTGCTTATTCAGTCCCTTGTCATTTGGAGACTGGACTACTGGACTTGCTCTCATCAGATCTGCCTCTGCATGCCATTCAACCTCTGCAGCTGATCCAGAGTGCAGCTGCATGACTAAGTTCTCCCACACCACCACCACCCCATTGCTCTGCTTCCTCTACTGGCTTTCTGTAGCTGCCTGCATCAGACTTAAAACATTTATGCTTAGCTTCAAAGCCAAAAACGAACCAGCACCCACCTACCTTAAAGCATTTAGCACATCCTCTGATCAGTTGGACCCACCATCTCTCAAGGAAGGCTTGCATCAAAGCTCCTTTCTGTTCTGGCACCTAGATGGTGGAATGAACTTGACCTAGATGTCAGAACAGCGTCTTCAAACGATGACGAAATGGTTCATGGAGTACTAAAATTTAAACTAGTTATTTAAAAGAAATCCATGTCTTGTATGGGTTTTTTTCATACTATCCCAACCTCCCCAACAGGGGGTTTTAAGACTGATGGTACCCAATCTAGTGAACCAGTACGAGGATGTATTTATCAATCGAGACCTCAGAGCACTTTGAGTCACTCTGGATATGGGTGTGGGTGGTGCAGTGGTTATATGGGTTAGTGGGTGAGTGTTGTTGATGCTCATCAGGCTGGAAAAGGTTACAAAACCATCTCTAAAGAGTTTGGACTCCACCAAGCCACAGTCAGACAGATTGTGTACAAATGGAGGAAATTCAAGACCATTGTTATCCTCCCCAGGAGTGGTCGACCAACAAATATCACTCCAAGAGCAAGGCGTGTAACAGTTGGCGAGGTCACAAAGGACCCCAGGGTATCTTCTGAGCAACTGAAGGCCTCTCTCACATTGGCTAATGTTCATGAGTCCACCATCAGGAGAACACTGAACAGCAATGGTGTGCGTGGCAGGGTTGCAAGGAGAAAGCCACTGCTCTCCAAAAAGAACATTGCTGCTCATCTGCAGTTTGCTAAAAATCACGTGGACAAGCCAGAAGGTTATTGGAAAAATCTTTTGTAGACGGATGAGACCAAAATAGAACTTTTTGGTTTAAATGAGAAGCATTATATTTGGAGAAAGGAAAACACTGCATTCCAGCATAAAAACCTTATCCCATCTGTGAAACGTGGTGGTTGTAGTATCATGGTTTGGGCCTGTTTTGCTGCATCTGGGACAGGACAGCTTGTCATCATTTACCCCTTTTCCACCAAATCAGTTCCAGGGCTGGTTCGGGGCCAGTGCTGGTGCTGGTTCACAACTCGTTCAACTTGCGAGCCAGCTGAGAACCAGTTTGCTTTTCCATAGCTCGGGGTGCTAAGGGGAGCCACGTCAGTTACGTCACTGTATACGTCAGTTACGTCGCTGCATTTGCATAAACCTTGGCGCGAACATCGAAGCAACAACAACACAGAGAAGAAGAAGCAGCAACAACAACAACAATAATGGATGACTTCGCATTTATACAGCTGCTGCTTCTCGTCGCTTAAAAATGGCGACCTTTCGCGGTCTTGCTATTGTTGTCGGTCTTATCAACTCCGCCCCCCTCCGCTGACATAAGCAGTTCTTTCCTCTGGCCCAGCAGAGAGTTGGTGCTAGCCTGGAACCGGTTTTTCTGGCCCCAGAGCCAGTTCTTTGTCAGTGGAAACAGAAAACCCGGTTCCAAACTAAGCACTGGCCCCGAACCAGCCCTGGAACTGCTTTGGTGGAAAAGGGGCAATTGATGGAGCAATGAATTCTGAATTATACCAGCGAATTCTAAAGGAAAATGTCAGGGCATCTGTCCATGAATTGAATCTCAAGAGAAGGTGGGTCATGCAGCAAGACAACAACCCTAAGCACACAAGTCGTTCTACCAAAGAATGGTTAAAGAAGAATAAAGTTAATGTTTTGGAATGGCCAAGTCAAAGTCCTGACCTTAATCCAATCGAAATGCTGTGGAAGGACCTGAAGCGAGCAGTTCATGTGAGGAAACCCACCAACATCCCAGAGTTGAAGCTGTTCTGTACAGAGGAACGGGCTAAAATTCCTCCAAGCCGGTGTGCAGGACTGATCAACAGTTACCGGAAACGTTTAGTTGCAGTTATTGCTGCACAAGGGGGTCACACCAGATACTGAAAGCAAAGGTTCACGTACTTTTGCCATTCACAGATATGTAATATTGGATCATTTTCCTCAATAAATAAATGGCCAAGTATAATATTTTTTTCTCATTTGTTTAACTGGGTTCTCTTTATCTACTTTTAGGACTTGTGTGAAAATCCGATGATGTTTTTGGTCATATTTATGCAGAAATATAGAAAATTCTAAAAGGCTCACAAACTTTCAAGCACCACTGTACATGCAGAGGTTAGGTTGATTTGGCTGCTCTAAATTGACTGTGTTTGTGTGTGAGTGTGTGTGTGTGCGTGTACCTGACACCAGAAATGGGTTTTGGTCCCTCTGGTGTTCTATAATCACCCAAGAGAATTCATGGAAGCTAGCTGATGGCTTCCTGGAGTCCAGGCTCTTGTGTTGGCCATGGTGTGCACTTACAAACTCTAATCTGTTCCCTTTCCCCTGTTATCTCTTGTAAATTTGGTCTTAAAACATTTAAAATGATCATTCAGTCCTCATTAATGCAGCAGTAGCCTTTTAATGAATTTCTTATTAGACTGTTTAACCCATCTTGGTACATTGATTTTGCATCAGTTTGCTCATTTAATGGAATATAAAAGAACTGTGTAGGTAGAAACATGTAACCCTGAAGTACTCTCAAAAAAGCCTTCTAAAAAGAAAAATGGATTACGAGCAATTTTAAGATGATTGGTAATAGAGATCATTGCCACGAATGTGAGTGGACAGCACTCGAGAACAGAGCGGTGTCCTGATTTGCATCTTGTCACCCAAACCTCAAATCTTCACTGCGATTTGTTTAGTGTGAGGAAGTCCATGACCTGGAGGCTTGTTTCTAATATATCCATATGCAGGAACGTAAGAGTATTCATTATTCAGACATCTGCAAGTGAGAGTGGAGTCAGGAACAGAACCAAATGACTCCAAGGGCTGGGATTTATTGTGACGTGCCTGCGTCTCACCTCCAGTCTCAGCTGCACTCTCTGACCCCTATTACTGCATCCAGAAGTGCAAAAGTAAATAAAAATCCCTCTCGGGTTGATATTTGTTAACAGCTTGATTGGGTTATGTACAGGAAGACTGCTTTTCGCTGTGTCTGAGTCTTTAATCATTTTAAGTGGTGGGTGGGAAGACTTGCCGAAATATGCGTCACACATTTCCGCAGACCCGATTTCCCCGCCTGATTGCTTTCTCATTTTTCTTGGAGGAAGATTTATGGCCTCCCGAATCGGCAGGACAGGCTATTACCATGAGCTCTTAAAAGTCATCATTCAAGCGAAGAGGCAAATGTGTCACGCTTTCTGGAGGACCTGACTCAATGTTGTTAGCATCCTGTTCCCATGTACCAGCTCGATGAGCTCAGTGTTCTGTCACAGGATGCTCCGTTATATGCTCTGGACACTCACGACAAACCGCTGCCTTCAAAGACTAATCGATCTGTCACTTTTACAGTGCTTGGGAATGCATTAGCCTTTCAAAACAAGAGTAGAACGACGCAATGTTAGCTTTAGTTACATGTACGTTCATTGTAGTGGTTTTATTTGGGAACGTGTGATGAGTGAATTATTTAAGACTCAAGTTCATTGTTACTGATTAATTCTCTTTAGGCTTGCTTGATTTTTTTTTTCCACGTTCTTGGCATTTGCCATTTAAAACAATCACAATAAGCTGTTTAATCACCCAGAACCACTAGCCTAAAAAGACTGGGGAAAAGAACACTTGAGCCATTTTATGTTTTAGGAGAGTAGGGGAGAACGTAATAGTATTGCCAGCTGTGCAGTCAGCAGGGGCAGTCGTGAAAATTCAGCAGGATTATGGCTTTTTTCCCCCCATGATTCTACATAATACACAAGACAGTAAAAAGAAAAAGAAACATAACTACATTTTCAATCTAATCCTTTTTCTGATCGGAAATCTAATGCCCACATGGCTGACATTTTTGAAGACTCAGTCTTCAAAATATTCCCCAGTCAACCTTTGCATGTGAGTTAGGGAAAGGAGGCGGGGCTTCACGGGGTGTGTGTCTTAATATATCGTTTAAATCATTGTGTGGTCACATTTTTGAGTAATAACTCTAAGTATAAATGTACTCTAGTATTAAATGGAAGCGCTCCTACGCAAAATTTGTAACGTTTGGCAGGTCTGGTAATAATATAAATATATTCATCTGTGAATATTGTGGCAGTGTAATATCATGCAAGTTGCTACATCACACAAGCCTAATTCTCTCAAATTACAACCACATGCATGCAAGGTTGGAATATTTTGTGAGATTGCTTCAGCGCTTGATTTGAAGGAATCATCACCCAGACAACCTTGTAAATATTGTCGACTGCTTGACACTGCTTGGTAACTGATTTTATATATATATATATATATATATATATATATATATATATATATATATATATATATATATATTTCATAAGAATAATTCCTTCCCATGGCTTCAGCTTGCCCTTCAGCGCTGTTCTGACATTAAGCACTTAATGGATTTTCCTCATCTTAAGTTGTCATAACTTTGAAGTTAGCAAACTCGTTCACTAGAAAAACACCAGCGTTTTTTTCCTCCTATATTGCTTGAAACCATTAGTTGCCGAATCCCACCTGCTGTTGCTTTTTAAAGAGGAGACACCCATGGCCAGGAGCATGATCCTGCCGTCCCCAATTTGTGTTCTCGGTTACGGCTTTCTTCCTTATTTTATCTCTGTGTTGCCTTGACCACAAGCCTCCACTACAGAGCTCTATCTCAGCAGGAGGCCCATCCCTGGCCAATTCATTCAAACTAGCGTCACTGCAAAAAGGGCATGACTTTAAGAACAGGCAGTTTGTGTGAAAGCAAGAGCTGTTGGATTGATGAAATTTCAGTGACGTGTACTCCCTGACCTCTAAACCACGCACGCTTCATAAAATCTTGCCTTACTGCTGTCAGATTCTCAAACCATCTTACTTGGTTAGACCCCTGCTTCTGCCCAATCACTGTGCGCCTTGTCTCGGCTCCAATCAGCATGACCGATGCAGTTGTTCCAGGCCACTGAGCAAGCTGAGACGGCTATAGCTCACCATGCTCTTTTGCTGCTTTTGACATTTTAGAAAGTCAGTTTGTGTTTATCTGTCACAATCTAACCATTTCTGCTGTCTGAGAGCTCACATTGGCTTGGTCTGTCCAACAAAGGTTGTGGCATTTCTCAAAGATTGTATAGACATGCATTTTTTTCTTTTACTTTTGACCATTATTGAAAGACATAACTGGGTACCGATCATGAATAGCAGTGTTGGTGAAATTCATACATTCGCCTGAGGGCAGGCTTTTGATGCAGTAAAAAGGTAAGGATAATAGCAGGTATGACCCACATTTCTATGAATCTCGTTCTGGGCTCAATAGTGCCTTTTGTTCTTAGTGTGCCAAACACCCAGTGCACATTTTTTATGTTTTATCTTTCATAAAACGTCGCTCTTTTGGGCTAAAATTGTCAAATAGATGTGATGTTATTTCATGGGTTCTGTGAAAAGCTCCAGATACTAAACTAATCCACCCAGATGAGGCTTTTTAAGTTAAAATAAATAAATCTCTTGCTTTAAGGGCCTTTCTTTGATTCTTTTGTCGAGTTGAGATCTGATGGCTGTCCGAGACATAAAAAGTCATTGTTTAGCACTAAAAATTGTTGTGAATGTCAAAATACATAAATTCGTGAATCAGCATGATGATGAATGCATGTCTGGGAAGTCTCACAAAAGTTATTGTTCACTTCCAAACCACAGAGTTTAGTCAAGTGCACAAAAGCTTACACTCAGCCATGGGTATCTATACACACTCAGACTCTCACCCTTCTGCCTGCTTACCTGTAGTGGCTCATTTGCAGGTCAGCAGTCCAAATTATACAGGTTTAAATGCTTGCAAAATAAAGGGCATAGAGGGTAAGAAACGGTCCTGTCTTTTGAAAAATGCAAAACAGTTTGTTCAGTGAACCAGGAAAAACCCATGACTCTTGTCTCAGTCAGACTGTTTGCCAACAGCATGGTTTCTGCCTAAATACAATGGCTCTAAGACTTCTGAAGTGAACAACACTTCCCTTCCAGCTGTACAGTAGATATCTCTGAATCAGTAACATAGAGCAGCGGTTCTCACCGTGGGCTCCGTGGACCATAGCCAGGGGGTCAGTGGTTTTTATTTATTTTGTTACAGCAGTGGAAATCCTGCAAAACATTTGAGATCCCTTGATTCTGGCAAGTATATGGAGTTAAACTGCATGAATGTGACCCAGCCAAAGGGATTCAATAACAAATGGATCTAAGATCAAGTTGAGTTAGAGAGAACTCCTGAAGAAGGAATTTTTTTTACAACATTGGCTGATTTATACAGGAATAATCGATCATGTGCTGTATTGATTTGCTGGATTCGACTAAAGGGTATAACTCATAATTTCCAACCTGCAACTTGGACAAACCAGAAGAAGAGCCCTTCAACTCTGAATTCCTAATCAAGAACTTGGGACAGACTCCTCCTGGTTCAACAAGTGGCAGCAAATCAACAACACAACATATACAGTGTCTTGCAAAAGTATTCATCCCCCTTGGTGTTTTGTTGCATTACAAGCTGGAATTAAAATGGATTTTTGGGGTGTTAGTACTATTTGATTTACACAACATGCCTACCACTTTAAAGGTGCAAATTGTTGTTTTATTGTGACACAAACAATAATTAAGGTAAAAAAAACAGAAATCTGGTGTGTGCATAGGTATCCCCCCCAGTCAATACTTTGTAGAGCCACCTTTTGCTGCAGTTCCAGCTGCAAGTCTCTTGGGGTATGTCTCTATTAGCTTAGCACATCTAGCCACTGGGATTTTTGCCCATTCCTCAAGGCAAAACTGCTCCAACTCCAAGTTAGATGGGTTGTGTTGGTGTACAGCAATCTTCAAGTTATGCCACAGATTCTCAGTTGGATTGAGGTCTGGGCTTTGACTAGGCCATACCAAGACATTTAAATGTTTCCCTTTAAACCACTCCAGTGTAGCTTTAGCAGTATGTTTTGGGTCATTGTCCTGCTGGAGCGTGAACCTTCGTCCTAGTCTCAAACCTCTGGCTGACTCAAGCAGGTTTTCCTCCAGAACTGCCCTGTATTTAGTGCCATCCATCTTTCCTTCAGTCCTGACCAGCTTTCCTGTCCCTGCAGATGAAAAATACCCCCACAGCATGATGCTGCCACCACCATGGTTCACTGTAGGAATGGTGTTCTCAGGGTGTTGGGTTTGCACCACACATGGCATTTCCCATGATGGCCAAAAAGATCAATTTTAGTCTCATCTGACCAGAGAATCTTCTTCCATGTGTTTAGGGAGTCTGCCACATGCTGTTGGGCAAACTCCAAAGGTGTTTTCTTAAGCAATGACTTTTCTGGCCAGTCTTCCATAAAGCCCCACTCTGAAGTGTATGGCTTAAAGTGGTCCTATGGACAGATACTCCCATCTCTGCTGTGGCTTTTTGCAGCTCCTTCAGTGTTATCATTGGTGTCTTTGTTGTGTCTCTGATTAATGCCCACCTCGCCTGGTCTGTAAGTTTTGGTGGGCGGCCTTCTCTCATCAGGTTTGTAGTGGTGCCATATTCTTTCCAGTTTGCTAGAATGGATTTAATGGCGCTCCCTGGGATATTCAAAGTTTGGGATTTTTTTTTTATAACCCAACCCTGATCTATACTTCTTCACAAATTACTTTGTCTCTGACCTGTTTGGAGGCTCCTTGGTTTTCATGTTGCTTGCTTAGTAGTGCTGCAGAGTCAGGGTCCTTCCAGAACAGGTTGATTTATACAGACATCATGTGACACTGACTGCACACAGGTGGATCTTAATCAACTAATTATGTGATTTATGAAGTGAATTGGTTGGACCAGATTTTATTTAGGGGTGTCATATGAAAGGGGGTGAATACCTAGGCACACTCCAGATTTCTGTTTTTTCATCTTAATAATTGTTTGTGTCACAATAAAACAACAATGTGCACCTTTAAAGTTGTAGGCATGTTGTGTAAAACAAATGGTGCTAACCCTCCAAATATTCATTTTAATTCCAGCTTGTAATGCAACAAAACAGGACAAACACCAAGAGGGATGAATACTTTTGCAAGACATGGTACAATAAACAAAGAAATATTTATTGCCTTAAGGTGAGTGATGCTAAATATGTCTCTCATATTTAATCAACATCCAAACCAATGATTGTAAAAATCATGGACAGTGTGGCTCCATTGCCTTCCATTCTAGAGAAATGAATCCAAAATTCCTCCACTACAGTATGTTGTCAAATTTGGAGCCAGAGTCTGCACAGTGGAGAAAAGGCTCAAAATCAGATACACCTACTCATTTGGTAGGACCGTCCTTTCTCCCAATTCCAAGGTCCAGTGTGTCACCAAGGCTGTCAATCACTTAATTCCCAAGTGTATCCACACCTACTTCCAATATAGTAAATAATGTTTCAAAAACTAATTTCTGGGAGAAAAAAATAAGTTTGATATGCAGATATAGCATCGGGAAAAGTAACTGTTCAAATTATCCACTTTAGATGGAAAGACAGTTTAGATGACAAAAGTGACATGGAAAAAACTATTTTGTCGTTGAAACATGTAGATGTTGGTGCAACACGTGATACTGCAACCAACCAGGAGGGGCGCTAGACCTGTGGTGGGGTCACTTTTTGGACACGTTAATTAGATTGTTATAGAACTAACACTGACTATACGGTTCACTCTTTTGATGAGATGAGACATGTACAGTCCTGTGCAGAAGTCTTAGGCACGTGTAAAGAAATGCTGTAGACAAAAAATAGCTTAAAAATAATGAAATGAAATGTTTCAACATTAAAAAAAAATACTACAAACAGCAGTAAGCTATAATAAATGAAAGTCAGTGTTTGGTGTGAGACGACCCTTTGCTTAAAAAAAAAGCAGTCTCCAGTACAATGAGTGCAGTTTTATAAAGAAATGAGCTGTAGGTTTTACTGAGCATCTTCCAGAACCAGCCACAGTTCTTCTGGACACTTTGACTGTCACACTCGCTTCTTCATTTTGCACCAAAACCCAGCAGCCTTCATTATGTTTTCTATTTTAATCTGAAATGTGGTCTCATGTAATATGTTGCTCAGATACAAACCCCCCCCCGTAACATTTAATTTTGTGCTGGAAAACGAACATTTGGACTCTAAAATGTTTTTGTACTGACTCGATAATGTAGAAATCATAAAATAGAAATCTATAACAAAGTTTGTATGAAAAAAAATAAGGTGCCTAAGACTTTTGCACAGTACTCGTCGCAGTTAGGTGGGTAGCTTTTTGCTAACAAATGACCTTCAGTGGAAAGTCAAATTCAGCAACAGATTTACTCAGGAGCGCATGATATTCACAATGAGCAGATAAAAACAACTAAATGTTTTAATCGTAAGGAAACCTATGTGCAAAAACAATGGTGTTTTTGTGATTTACAGTGAGAGTAAAAAGTATTTGATCCCTTGCTGATTTTGTTGGTTTGCCCACTAATAAAGGCATGCTCATTCTATACTTTTAATGGTAGATGTATTCTAACATGGAGAGACAGAATATCAAAACTAAAATCCAGAAAATAACTTTAAAGAATATATTTTAATTGATTTGTATTTCACTGAGGAAAATAAGTATTTGATCCCTCTAGCCAAAAGCACTTAATACTTGGTGGCAAAGCCTTTGTTTGCAAGCACAGCAGACAGATGTTTGTTGTAGTTAACCACAAGGTTAGCACACATATCAGGGGAAATTTTGGCCCATTCTTCTTTGCAGATCCTCTCTAAATCATTAAGGTTGGTGGGCTGTCGCTTGGCAACTCGGACCTTCAGCTCCCTCCATAGATTTTCGATTGGATTGAGGTCCGGAGACTGGCTGGGCCACTCCATGACCTTAATGTGGTTCTTCTTGAGCCACTCCTTTGTTGCCTTTGCTGTATGCTTCGGGTCGTTGTCATGTTGGAAGACCCAACCGTGGCCCATTTTCAACTTCCTGGCAGAGGGGAGGAGATTGTCCCTCAGGACTGCACGGTACATGGCTCCATCCATCTTCCCACTGATGCGGTGAAGTAGCCCTGTGCCCTTGGCAGAGAAACACCCCCAAAACATAATGCTTCCACCTCCATGCTTGACGGTGGGCACAGTGTTCCTGGGGTCATAGGCAGCATTTTTCTTCCTCCACACATGACGAGTAGAGTTTAGGCCAAATAGTTCAATTTTGGTCTCGTCTGACCACAGAACCTTCTCCCAATCACTTTGTACATCTTTGAGGTGATCATTGGCATACTTTAGGCGGGCCTCCACATGTGCCTTCTTAAGCAGGGGTACCTTTCGGGCACTGCAGGATTTTAATCCATTGCGGCGCAAAGTGTTGCCAATTGTTTTCCTGGTGACTGTGGTCCCAGTTGCCTTGAGGTCATTCACTAACTCCCGCTGTGTGGTTGCAGGCCGATTTCTCACAGTTCTCATGATCATTGCCACCCCACGAGGTGAAATCTTCTGTGGAGCACCAGACCGAGGTCTACTGATGGTCATGTTATACTTCTTAAATTTTCTCACAATTGCACCAATGGTTGTTACTTTAATACCCAGCATCTTGCTAATGTTTTTGTAGCCCATTCCAGACTTGTGCAGGTCAACAATCCTGTTTCTGAGGTCCTGAGAGAGTTCTTTGGTCTTACCCATGTTGGAGAGTTTGGAATCTGTTTGATTGTCTGATTCTGTTAACAGGTGTCTTTCATACAGGTGATTAGTTAGAACAGGTGTCTTCAATTCAGGTAACAAGTTGATTGGGAGTGTCTAACTGGTCTGTGAAAGCCAGAACTCCTAATGCATACTAGGGGATCAAATACTTATTTCCCTCAATGAAATACAAATCAATTAATATTTTCTGGATTTTCTTTTTGATATTCTGTCTCTCCATGTTAGAATACATTTACCATTAAAAGTATAGAATGATCATGTCTTTATTAGTGGGCAAACCAACAAAATCAGCAAGAGATCAAATACTTTTTACTCTCACTGTATGTGGACCCAATGCAATGTCTTTGGTTAACCTGAATAATTATCTTATATGGGTTAAATAGCTTAGCTCAGTGAATGGGATGGGGTGTGCAAGTTCTCAGAAAATTGAAATCGGCCTCATTGTGGAAAAGTTTGCAATCTTAGGGTTTTTCTTCCCCTTCACTTACTGTTTCATTATATATTCCCTGGATTGTCATATTAATTGACATGAACTTTTATTATATTCCTCAGATGGGAAATGAAAGATGCAGTATCATGTAGTATTGTGCATACAGGACACTTTTTCAATGGAATAAAAACATGTATTCTATTCCCTTCTACCGGGTTTCATTCATTTGGTTCAATAGCATGCAGTATTGTTAGCATATCACTTATCCTACGTGTATTACATAACTCTACCCAATGGAGAATAAGTGTGCAATATGGTGTATGATATTGCATGGTTGTCAAGACAACACAATGTCACACGTCAGAGCTGATGCGAATATTCAGTGAGAGAGTTTTCTGCTGTGTATGTGCACAATCATTTCTTTGTTCGCTGGGAAAGAGAAAGACACGTTGAACACCCGAAAGACTCCCAAAACTTCATTAGATATCCTTCACGCATATTTACAAGAGAAAAACATACCAATAGACATCGAAAAACTGGAAAAGAGACACAGAGATGTAAAACTTCTGAGCTAGCGAGCGACTGTGACAATTTGTAAACAAACATAGCCACCAGAACATGGTTTGCTTCATTAAATGCGGAAGATTTTAAGAGAATTTTGACTGCCAGGTCACTCGGTTGTGTGTAGTTGTCGAGGTTGATTTTAAAAGTAACAAAGTAAATTACATGGGGAAATGAATACTTAAGTCTGAGTGAAAAATACTGTGGCGAGCGTGCGTGGAGGAAGAGTCTGGAGACAGAAATCTTAGTTTCTCGGTTGTTAGCCTGTGCTACTTGCTCTCGATAGCACTGGCTTGACTGCTTTATTAGCATTCGCTAACACTACTGAGGAACACTACACTGGCTGGAAGGTAACTGGACTGCTGCACTGACAGCACCAAGTTGCAGGTAAACTGGCGTTGGCCTTCGAGAATGCTGATATGAAGAGTGTGTATGTATAATAATAATAATAATAATCTCATCTCATTATCTCTAGCCACTTTATCCTGTTCTACAGGGTCGCAGGCAAGCTGGAGCCTATCCTAGCTGACTACGGGCAAAAGGCGGGGTACACACTGGACAAGTCGCCAGGTCATCACAGGGCTGACACATAGACACAGACAACCATTCACACTCACATTCACACCTACGGTCAATTTAGAGTCGCCAGATAACCTAACCTGCATGTCTTTGGACTGTGGGGGAAACCGGAGCACCCGGAGGAAACCCACGCGGACACGGGGAGAACATGCAAACTCCGCACAGAAAGGCCCTCGTCGGCCACGGGGCTCGAACCTGGACCTTCTTGCTGTGAGGCGACAGCACTAACCACTACACCACCGTGCCGCCCCCATAATAATAATAATAATAATATTGGCTGGTTTTTTTTCGTGGTATATCAGATATATTCCATTCAGCTAACATGATATTAAACTTATCTTCAACTTGTTCAGTATCATGCTAGCTGAATGGAATATATCTGATATACCACTCAATGCCAGCCAGTATTATTTAATTGGTTTCAGCCTGATGTTAGTAGAAAACTGAGTCGTATTTCCAATGGTGAAGGAGAATCTGATCCATTTGGTAATAAATTTGATCTGAAATATCACTATAGCATGTAGCGCAGAAACATAATAAAGTAGTTCATGTGATAATAAGAACAACCCCCTAAGTTAAGCATGCTCATCCTCAAGCATGGACAAATCACTAGACAGGGTAATGGAGACCAACAAATCACATCTCGGCTGGTGGTTTTTTGTTTTGTTTATTTATTCATAGTTGCCCAGCAAACAAATGCACCCATTTTTGCCATATGTGGATTTTTATGCCTCCGCCACCGTAAGGTGCAGGAGGCATTATGTTTTCGGGTTGTTCATCTGTCCGTGCGTCCGTCCGTCCGTGGGTGCATCTGTCCCGAAACCTTGTGAACACGATATCTCAAAGGCTAATGAAAGGAATTTCACCAAACTTTCACCATGTGTGCACTTTGGGACAAAGATGAGCTGATTAGATTTTGAGATCAAAAGGTCTAAGGTCAAGGTCACTGTGAGGTCAAATGTCTGTCCGAAAACCTTGTGAACACAATATCTCCAAGGCAAATCAAAGGAATTTCACCAAACTTTCAGCATTTGTGCATTTGGGGACAAAGATAAACTGATTAGATTTGGAGATCAAAAGGTCTAAGGTCCAGGTCACTGTGAGGTCAAATGTCTGTCCGAAAACCTTGTGGACACAATATCTCCAAGGCTAATCCAAGTAATTTCACTAGGTCAAGATTACTGTGAGGTCAAATGTCCATCCCCAAATCACAACTTAATAAGGTGTGTAGTCTACCAGGCAGAGGCATCCCCATCGACGCCGTTGGCGTCGAGTTCTATCTAGTTTTTAAATTTAATAAATATGAGTAGGTTACAGTTTATTTGGTTATGAGTCAGAACTTTCAGCATCTGTCCATCTGAAAAGAAAAATAGCATGTGTAATTTGACTGTCCTTGTTATTAAATCGTCCAGAAGTCTGGTTTGTGCTGAAACAGACTGCATCATTCATATTAACCTCGTCCAGTAGCCTTTGTCTCCACTGAGAGACTTGAATTATATGTTTGGAACTGATGTTTTCATGAAATTGGCTGCAAGATGGAAGAGTCACTTTACTGCTTTGCTGTTTTGTTTGTTTCTGGTTGTCTGCCACGCTGATTGGTGTCTCTGCGAGAGACGTTTCCTCTCCCGCTTTGACACTTGCAGGTGGAAGCGAGGTTCTTTGATGCCACACTACATAACACAGATGTGCCATTTGGTGTGACATCCATTTTTTTTTCTTCCCCCCAGTGACTTAAATCCTTTTGTTTGCCTTTATTTGCTGTGTCTAAAGCCATCTCTTGTGTTTGGAGCAGAAAATGAAGCTCACAGGGCATTGAAAATCTTCTATTAAGGCTGATCTTTGTTTTGTTGTGCGGATCCTGTCGGGGCGGTTAAAGTTGCTTCTAGACTTGTACAAAATGCAGACTATTAGCTAGAGTTCGAGAGAAAAGTGGAGCGAGTGATGGCAACACAGAACGGAAAGGATGGACGTCTGCAAGCAGTCATTATCCAGAGGGAGGGGAACAAGAAGACCATGTTCTGTGCTCTATTTAAGCCCAAGTTTGTATAGAATGGAGAGCAGGTGGGCTGGACCATAAAATGTTTCATTCATGAGTCTTTTCATACTCTTACTGTTAGAGACAAGGCCAAGCTCTCCACTGAAACTGTAGCTTGGTGTCTCTTTTTTTTTTTTTACGATACAGACAGCTGAGGTTGTTGGTTGTTTAGTTTAATGATTTAATGACTTTCTTACTGTCCATCCCTCCATCTCCGCCTGATGCGCCAAAGTGAAATGAAGAATTGAATCCCGGCGCTGCAGAGGTCTTCTTCTGCCAAGAGGCAAACTGGAGCGGGAGTGAACCTTATGAATTTATTATCTAATGCATGAATTATTACTGCACTATTTGTTTTTCTTTCTTTTTTTTTAAATATGCAATTTCTTATGTTTGGTATGTTTAGGATTCGCTGCATTTCTGTACTTACCCTGCACAGACGAAGATGAGGAGCCATCTTTTTTAACTATTATGCAATAATTTGGCATATTTATCGAAGGAGAGACTGTATTGGTAATGAACAGCTGTTACTTTGAAGTCTCCTGTAATTTTACGAGGTCAACTACATGCTTGGAAATATTCTGCCAATTTTGTTGTCATTGAAAGGAATAACTGAAGGACAAAATAATTTGTTACCGAGAAACAAAGAAAAGCAGCGATGTAGGTGTGTGTGCGCGCGTGTGCATGCGCTGGTATACTTGTTATATAATTGGGACTTAGAGAGGGACTTTTTTTTGGTCACAGTGTGTTGACAGTCACCATAGAGATTGCACTCTGAGGTAGAGAAAGAAGGATTCTTTCACTCTGATGTCACGATTCCTCTGCAGCGCCATCCATCTGCTTGCAAAGTCTCTTATTCCCATGCGCATGAGTGCAGAGAAAGCATCACAATAAGTGTAATTGGATTGTTTCTGGTGCAGGGGGATGAGGAAATGTGTGTAGGTTACATACAGTAGGTTTAGCAAATTAAGGTTGGCTTAGTGTTTCATTTCCAGCTTCCTGTGGCCCAGTTCCAGATTCATAACGTCTCAGTGTTTGGGTGATGCAGAATGGACACTGGTGAATTAAATAGAGTTGCAGTTCCATGAAAATGCAGTAGACTGATGAAGTCTGAAACACCAGGATGATGGTTGGGGGGGTGATTTGGGGGGGGGGGGGGGATGGGTGTGTCTGGATGAAATGGGATGCCTTACACTCAGTGCATTTACATGCACATCCAAATCGAGCTACTGTTGGTAATCGAGCTAAGGGTCCCAGCAGGGGTGCCAGAGAAATCCAATCCTACATGCACACAAGGAAATCGAGCTATTGTGTGAGGTACATTGTGCACCCGAGCCACAGGTGGCGCTACACGCCCCATCGTGTTGGTACACTTCCGGTTGTCGTCATGAAGAAGAGCTATTCAAGAGTATAAACAAAGTTATCAGTTCCGTGTTCACAAGAAGAACGACGACGTTCGTTCTCCTTGTTCCTCCTGACCTCTTCTGCTGCTCGCTACGACTACTGTTGTCATGCCGACCGAGGCTGTTGTGTTTCCCGCTTGTGGTCTCGTCACTCGTCACTTCCGGAAGGGGCAGTGCTGAAGTAAGTAGCTCGACTACGTAGCTCGATAGGGTTTACATGCACTAAGTAGCTCGGCTACAATCGCATAATCTAGGTCGCATAGCTCGATTACGAGAAATCCAGTTCGGTTCGATTTCAGCTGAGCTAAGGTGTTTCCATGGCATTTAGAACTTCGATTTCAGTCGAGCTACAGCAGAAATTCGAATTTCTCAATGTGCATGTAAACGCACTGACTGTGACCATTATAATGGCTACGTAGATCTGTTTTGTACCCAGTCATATGGTTTCATTAATTTGTTAGTATTGGACTGGTGTCCAATCCAGGGTGTATTCCCACCTTATGCGTGGTGTTCCCAGGATAGGCTCTGGATCCACCGTGACCTCAACCAGGATAAAACGCTTGTTGAAGATTAATTAACTAATTAATTAATTAATTAATTAATTATACTACTGGAGTGCTCTACTGAAAAATAAGCAAGTACCGTCTCACTTGCAGATGCTTAATTGTGTGTGTGGTTTTTTTTTTTTAATTAACCTCACTGGTGAGTGTAAAATGTGTTCGTAAATAATCCCACATTATTTAAAAAAAAAAGTGAATTAAAAATAAGCACTTGATTAAAAACCCATCTGTCTTATGGAAGTAAATGTACAAATTTCGTTGTCCAGTGGTCAAGTGTTTGAGATGCGTTGCCTTGCACTTATGATCAGGTTCCCTGTGGTGGTACACACGTCATTCATGCATACGGATATCGTACGGTTGGAAAAGCCATCAAAAATCAGGTTGATGTGTTATCATATTCTCTTAAAAGAGATACACAGAACCTTTATTTTTAAATACATTTCTGAGTGGATAGTATCTCCATCCTTGACTCTTGTATACTGCATAAATGGGAATTAAAAAATATATATATATTTTTGAAAGTTAAAATCGACCGCAAAGTTGGCATTCGAGCTGCCCCGCTGAGCCAGCCAGCCCTGAGTGCGTGATGTCACAGCAGGAACCGGTGCTATAGACCAAAGCCAGACTCGGCAGGCGAGAGTGGTTGCAATGGCCTCTTTGTTCAGATTTATTGGAGATTCTTCGGATTCCTCAGATACATGTGATTGTGATTGTCCTGAAATTGAAACGTGTGTACATGCTACTGCTATACACATAAAACCGTATCAGTTCAAACCATTGGAAAGTGAATCCGATAGTAACACGTCGGCCACGGAGGCCCCCACCTTATGAAATAAAGCCAGAGAACAAAGCTGTCTAGAGAATTGGATGGAATTGAACTGAGAGTCTCACGTGACTCTCATTAAAACAGGATAGGCGTTATAACTTATGCAACGTACATGTACATGCATGCATTTTCACTGATAAAATGTAAAAGGCTAATTAAATAATCAGATGAACTGAGACAATCATATTCTGAAGCAAATTGAATAATCTTATACCAGTAACTTAAACACACAATACAAGTTACATGTATTAATCTAAATGCAGCTAAACGAGTGTTGTTTTTGTGATGTAACCAAACTAGAGTCATATCTTACCCGTCTGTGTTCTCGCTTCTTGAAAGCCGATCTTGTGGCCGATTGTTTTGAAACAACCTGACTTTCAGTTCTTTGTTCATTCACTTTTTCCACGCAAGGGCAAGATGTTATTGCTGGGGCAAGCATATCCAGTGGGGGGGAGCATATCCAGCGGAGAAATCTGACAACTGGTCCACTCATTCTCCATTTTCTCCATACTCAGTACTCCACCATTACTGCTCAGCTCACACTCCGGGAGAACTGGTGCAACTGAACTTACTTTCCTTGTCGTTTTCTTTTCCTTTACTTGTTGGTACTGCACCCTCTCTCAATACGGGCTTATAGCCAACGCTCCTCAACAGATCAGAGGTTTTGTAAAATGTGCAGAGGAGAGACCACTTCGTAGGCGCCCAATCCATGAATTTCTCGCAAAACACATCCAAATCTTTGCAGTTTGAACATTCTTGGGCCATGAATGCAACATAAATCCACCTTCTGTCATGTTGTTGCACCCGCCAGCAACACATCTACATGGCACGGCGATAAATTAGTTCAAAATGGAGGATCGGAGTTGCAGTCAGCTCTGTGTTTTAGTATAGCAGAAATGGTGATGAGACCGATAGACTTCCCACTGTGACATCACAGATGTCAAGGTCATTCACTCAGACCGCTACCTATATGAATCACTTTAATTACTATATTAGATTTATTGTTAACGCTTAAAACTATTCCTATGCCATTCTTGAGGTCTCAAGGCATTTATAAACAAAGTGAGGCCATGGCTCTGTGTATCTCCTTTAAGTATGGAGCTTCGCCTCACGGTAACTGTTAACTTTGAAAGCACACACACACACACACACACACACAGGTTTTATAGAATTTTCCTAGTGTTAAAGTTCTTTAGTGGAAATTCACATGTGCTGGCTGGAGAGTTTTTATGATCTTTTTTTTTTTAAACATATTACTTGGTTTTGTATTCTTGCACCTTTTATTAGTCTTCACAGTGGGGGGGAAACCTTTCTTACTTAACCATCTCTACCCATTTCCTCTAGTTTTGTGCTGGATGACGAATATAGCTTAATAATATAAATGTAGAAATATAGTCTGTAGATCAGACTGAAATCATGTATAAATTCATGGGAAACTTTGGCAGAAACAAGAGATGGCTTTTGCCAAGCACATTTAGTCTAGGTGAGTCGTTTTTCCTTTAAGCAGAATCACTCGTCAAGGATGACGTGAAGTCTCATGTTTACAGAAAGCCTTGGCCTTTCCATCAAAGCTCCTCCCAAGGCAATCTGACGAAGCAGGTGTCAGGAGAAGCCATGCCTTCAAAAAGCTCCAGAGCCTTTTGTTCTGCAGGATCATAGTGCGCCCTAAAGTTCTTGCTCCTTCGCCATGTCTCTTCTAGGTCTCCTCCAGGTGTGTCATGTGAGCCAGTACTGAGAGCCACACCTGGATCATGTATCCTGGTCCCTCAAAAGGCCCTTTCTAGGGGCGCCATTAGGGACGCAGGCTAACCCCGGCCAACCCCAGGTCATGACAGATCCGTAATATTTGTACTATTTCTATTTCTTTATGCCAGAAGAATGAATGAAATAAATTTTCCTCTCCCAGTATGTGTTTATCTTGCACACGTACTGTCTGTCTCTCCCTTTTCTGAAATTAAATTGTTTTACGTTTAAGTCATTGTCGTTATGGTCATGCAGAAGATGTACGCTGCGAATCGATTCAGTCTCTGGCTTGAGGCACCCCACTATGATAGTGAGTGAGTTTTGATTCTAAGCTTTGCTGTTCCTCAAACCCCCTTCTGCCCACATCAGCCAAGATCGATTCATTCATTTATCTAATTTTAGGAGCAGGCGTGCTCTCGCCCTCACACTGTTCTGTGTCAGAGGCGCATATGGTGTGGAGTTATTGTGCATTTACTCTTTAGATGGAATAAATTAGAATGTGTTTGCAAGTAAATGAGTTAATTAAGAGTGTTTGCTCACCTTTTGGGGGTTCTCACAGGAGCAGATGGTGCTGTACCCACCTTTCTGTGCCATTGCAAAGGCTTTCGCAACCTCTGGCGCTCCCGAGTTGTCTCATAGAACCTCAGGGAACATGCAGGGTTTTAGAACAGCTTGCATTTACCTGGATAGTGATATCATTTTATTCTGTCAAATAGCTTATAGATCAGCAGACTCGATCCCCCACGTGTGTGTGCGTGTATGCGTGTGGTGCTTCAGTACACTCGTATGGACTCTGGAAAGGTCTGTTGATGACCTGAGGAGTTGGATCAGGTGTGTTGGAGCAAAATTTCAGAACAAGGCTGGGAACAAATAAAATGCATAGCTTTCACACACCAAACCCAAACAAGACATGATGTTCAGTGATGCGTCAAGCAAACCTGCAGCCTTCAAACGGTCTTGCATTCACATTTGCACTACACGTTACTCCAATGCAGCATTTGATTCATCTCCTCTCTGCTTGCGCCTTGTTCTTGAAGTCTACTGATGATTCACTAACAAATTAACTGCCTCCTGTATTGTGCAGTATTAATTAATTAATTACATAAGCACGAGTGTTTTACTGGGAGATACGCCACTCATATTTTTCAGACAAATTACATCCGGGACATGGAGTAACGGACATGTTGAAAAATGTCTTTACTTGTGAGGAAATCGATGAATAGTTTTATTAAATTTGGGTACTTTTTGTTTGTGAATCTGTCTTTATAATAAAAAGAAAATCACACGTTGGCTTGAAGATATGAAGTTTATCTTCTCGTGTTGAAAACCTCTAATTTTTCTTACGAAATATATTGTGGATCTGAGTGACATATTTACATAATGTTGAGTGGTATATCAGATATATTCCATTCAGCTAGCATGATATTCAACAAGTCAAAACGAGTTTGATATCATGCTAGCTAAATGGAATACATCTGATATACCATTACAAAAAAGCCATTATTATTATTATACAGACACACTCTCTTTTCCAGTTTTTTGATGTCCGTTTGTATGTTTTTCTCTTGTCAACAGAGGGGAATCGTCTGGGCCTTCAGAGAAGGTCCAAACATATCAGCATTTCAAATGTTATCTTTAATTTCTTTCATAATTTCATTAGAATTATTCTCTTCTAATTCGGCTTCATTTTCTATAAAATTTGCTTCAGAAATGAAAGGGTTACTGTCCTGAAAACATTATAATTGAGTTATCCAATGAGATTTTTTTGTTTGTTGCCTCTAGGCTGAGAAGAGTTTAGAGCTGGCTCACTCATTGGTTAGGATTTCATTGCCGGGACAGAAGGCCATGGCAGTGTATGTTTATGTAGGAAGTGACAGATGAATTAACCAATCAGATTCTGATTTATAGTGGGAGGGACCAAAAGTTTATTGCCATAGACCTTCTCGAAGTCCAACACGAGCTTAACCGCGAGTCGACGCTGTTAGTGTTGCAGTGAAGTAACCTTCCAGCCAGTGCAGTGTTCATCAGTAGTGTTAGCGAATGCTAATAAAGCGGTCAAGCCAGTGCTATCGAGAGCAAGTAGCACAGGCTAACGACTGAGAAAGTAAGATTTCTGTCTAAAGACTTTTCTTCCACACACACCCACTACAGTATTTTTCACTCAGACTTAAGTATTCATTTCCCTGTGTAATTTACTGAGTTACATTTAAAATCAACATTGACAACTACACACAACGGAGCGACCTAGCAGCTTGCCGCTAATCCCTTGCAAAATCCTTTGCCCTGTTGCCTTTTTGGTGTCTAGCTAAGTTTTGGCTGAGCTGAAGTCCCAGCTCTAATAGTAACCGTTCACCACTGCTTTTAAATATGCATAAAGAATACCTAATAAAGTTTTGGTAGCCTTCCAGGTGTTCAACGTGTCTTTCTCTTTCCTGACGAACAAATAAATGATTCTGCACATGCACAGCAGAAAACTTTGCCACTGAATATTCGCATCAGCTCTGATATGTGACATCATGTTGTCTTGACAACCATGCAATATCGTAAACCATATTCAACCCTCATTCTCCATTGGGTAGAGTGACATAATACACGTAGGATAAGTGATATGCTAACAGTACTGCATACTATCAAACCAAGCGAATGAAACCTGCTAGAAGGGTATAGAACATTATTATTCCATTGAAAAAGTGTTCTGAATGTATAATATTTCCCAATATTTCACTCCGATGACATCACACCCAGTGTTTTCCCGCTGACTAGATGCACATTGTCAAAATGGCGAACCGGTTCAAAATTAAAATTCTTTTGATTAAAGGAGAACTGAAGGCAATTTTTTTTATTATCAAAATTCTATATCTCCTTTTATTAAATATAGGAATGCATTTTTGATAGCTATTTTGTCACTGCTATAGCAAGTTCTGAGTGTTTGAAATATGCTATGTATCAGTCCACATGTCAAAGCAATGGCCGTAAATGAGATTCTTTGAGACCTGTGCGAGACATCGTAAGGCGGAAGTAAAACGTACAGCGGAAATCAAAGTGACCAACATCTGCTAATGTTGTCAAAAGACGCGCACGCCCTCTTTCAAATGCTGATGTAATCAAGCTGGAAGTTTTGTTTGTTTTGATAGCAATCAGGAAAGTTTGAAAAAAGTAGGCAGTAATTGTCATTTAAACTTGTTTTTGTGCAATATTTCGTTTGGAAAACAGTTTTCAAAATGGCAGCACTGACACCTGGCTGACACTTCATGTTTCAAAGTCTCGCACAAGTCTCGTAAAGATCGCACGGATAAGCGACGCCTGCCGTGGACCAAACGAATTAAATTCAATATGGCTAAAAACCGAATAGGCCGATAAGTATAATATTTAATTGCAGTTAGTTGCCAATATGAGTCACGATCTAAGGTTACTAAAACTGAAAACGTAATTGAATAACATGTTAATTAAGAAATATAGCAAGTTTAAAAATGACTTCAGTTCCCCTTTAACTTGTGTATTTTTTGTGGATGTGTCCATATAATATAAAGAACATTACACGGTGGCGCGAAGATATGAAGTTTATCGTCTCATGCTGAAAATATTTTCACTTATTTGCTTCACTCACTCGCGATATATACATTCACTACTCCAAGATAAAATTCATATCTTTGCACCACTGTGTAATATTTTCTCTCTCTCTCTCTCTCTCTCTCTCACACATATTCACATAAAATATAATATACACACACGCCATGTAGCCTGCAGACTATGTCCAGTATTTCTGATGTGCATGTATCTAAAACACCGACACATCATCTTAAGACACCTGTGTTGTACACATGGGCGTGCAATGAGGCAAAGTGTTTACATAACCTGAGTGTGTATTTGTCTAACTGGGATTAAAATTTCCATCATGCTCTCAATGATGGCTTCAGAATAAAATGCTCTTAAGACACTTGCTTTTTTTAGTTTTCTTTAAGTCAGAAATGAAGGGTGATGACTAAGACTGCACAATCTTGGTCTTAAGTGTGTGTGTGTGTGTGTGTGATTTGACCTTTTAGTAACACCCCAGCTGTGGAACTGTGTGATCTCAGATGAAAGTGACTGAAATGCCCATGCACGTTCCTCATGTAGAACCAGAGCCACCTCAGTGAAACATGTGTTGTCATGTTCCAAATTACCTCGACTCTCTCACCATTTGGATTTGGCATGCGCTTTGAAACACATCTGTCTTGCACATCACAACTGAATAAAATGCAAGTCTAAGCATTCTGATCTCCTCAATGATCTGGTCCAGATGTTAATATGATAGTAAGCAGAAATACTGGTACCGGCTAGTGGTTAGCATGTCCGCCTCTCGATTGGGAGCTCGTGAGTTCTATTCACGGTTGGGTCATACCAAAGATCATTATAAAAATGGTACCTGCTACCATCTGGCAAGGCACGCTGCAATACAGATGCAAGTGGGGAGTTAAACTCTTGTGGTTACCAGAGGACTAGCCCCCCACTGTAACCCTAGCTATGTAACAGGCAAGAGGTCGAGGGCTACAGAGATCGGCGCCGCCACATGGCGCGGGAAGGGCTTTGACTTTAAGCAGAAATACTGTACGCTGTTTGTCACTGTGTGCCACCTTTTCACAAAGTGTATGTTTGTTTTTGTAAAACATCTCTGTTGTCAGTGATGAGTTTCAGCACAGTAAATGGAGACATCTGTTCTTCAGTTCATTTGTAGGTTATTCTTACACTGTGTTCATGGTACTTTGTAAGTGGTAATTTGCAAGTTGTAATAGTCTTTTCTCACCTCAGGGCCATTCAGTGTGTAAAGTGGAATAAAAAATAAAAAACATGGACACCTCAACAAAAAGTTTCTCTCTTGTTTGCTTTGTCAGAGAATGGAAAGCTCAGAAAAAGCTTCTTTAAGTGCACTTTCACAGTTACAGTTGCAGTTACAGTCCTGAGTAATGATTGGTTCTGTTCAACTATCATCAGCAAACATTCAGGCAACATTTTTGACTGAAATTGTAGCACAGAAACAACAGCAGGCAGGCAATAGCAAGTAGCTTAGCAAAAAGCTAACCAGCTATTGTTAGTGATAATGTTAATGTTGATTACTTTCTCAAAACAGTAATTAGAGCGGCGGCTACAATTATCAACAGTCCATAATTATCGACACCTTTTCAGATTTACCAATAAAAATAAATAATTTTTTACAAAGGTGAGTTTCAGTTACAACAGTTTTTATTGGTTAATTAATCAACCGGAAGACCCCCCTCACCCTTTGATCTTGTCGTCTCATGACACGGCTCATTACCGGAGATGGAATTTTTTTTTAGCGCCATCAGCAATTTGAGGAAAACCCGGATGGTATCATCGCAGGTAAGCATGGTGGAAAGATCATTGTGGCAATAAGGGCGTGGCCAAGCAGCAGTTTGTGAATGGAGGGCGGGGTCAGGGAAGGTAAGTGGCTAAGTCATTACACCTGGTGTCAATTAATGTGGGTGTGTGTGTTTGTTACAGGGATGGAGCATAAAAGGAGGGGGAAAGCAGGGAAGAGGGCGGACTCCCGACCTGAATGCATGTGCATGTGGGAGTGAGCGAGGCTGAAAAGCGATCCATATATATCTTTAATAATGGAAAAATAAGGGAAGGCCGGTGTCACGCTTGGTTGAAGAGTTTGACCATCGATTACTCTCACTTGGTCAAATGCATGCCGCAGAGTCTCGTCTCACGACTGCTCTAATGGGAAATCCTCAAGGGAATCCCTGAGAGAGGGAGGAGGAGCGGGCTGCTCCTCACTCTGACGCAGTGCTGACGTAGACGGCTCTGTGACAGCTTCTCTAGTCAATGCCACACCGGGATCTTCCCATGACCTATTAGTGCAGGACCTACTACGTGTTAAATATTCCATCAGCTTTTTAAACCCTGGCCAATCAGTACCCAAAATCAACGAGTGGGTGAGATGAGGATTAACCGCCGCCTTTATGCATTTGGCCCTGGAATAGAATACAGACGGACACTAAGGGATAATTGTGAACATTCCCATGCACACACAACACTTTCACTGCTTGTGCTCTCCCCAATGCCTCACCTTGTACCAGGCATTGGTGAATTGAGGTCTGATTACAACCAGAATCCACCAAAGCGTGATATGTATTCCCTTGAACACTTACCGGTATGCGATACATTCTGGCCTGATCGGGGGCGGTCTCTAGCGCGTCGGGGATTTGGATCACTGCCTCCACCTCTCTTGCGGAGCCCTGATTCTGGAGACACTCTGGCTCCCCGCCGCGCCAGCATACCGGCCCAGTCTTTCCCTCTGCACTGGTGTTACAGGTGTCACTCACCTGAGAGGGGAAGGATACAGACACGGAAGAGGGAGACGGGAGGACACCCTGGGTGCGATGGGCTGGCTGGGGAGGAGTCGGCCCCCGCCTTCACGGTGGGGGAATGGGGTGAGAGGGAGAGGAGACAGAGGGGGAGAGAAGAGAAATGAGGAGAGGGGCCTTTGCCTCATCCACCTGTCATCAGAACTGCTGCCAGATGGTCCTCCGCCAACTCAGTGGCTCGCTGGAGCGACGCCGGGTGGTGACGCTGGACCCATTCCGCTGTTCCTTCTGGAAGCCGAGAGATTAACTGTTCCAGTGCCACCAGGCCAATGATCCTGTCGGCGTCTCCATCTTCCACCCCTCAGGCACCGTTGGCAGGCATCCCGGAGTTGTTGGCCAAATGCAAACGGCCGGCCGACCTCCTCCAGTATCAGCTTCCGAAACCGCTGGCGATGTTGTTCTGGGGAGTGGCCGACCCGCTGCAAAATGGCCCTCTTGAGGTCGGAGTAGTTGAGTCGGCTGTCAGCAGGGAGCTGCTGTGCTGTGAGCTGCGCCTCGCCTGTGAGGAGCAAGAGGAGGCGAGCCATGCGCTGCTCGATTGGCCACCCCCACGCTTGGGCCGCTTGCTCGAAGACAGCGATGAAGGCTTCGGGCTCATCATGTGGGCCCATTTTCATGAGGGTGACGTGAGGGAAGTCCGTGGTGGTAATGTTGGACACCCCTGCCAATGCCAGCAGATGCCGGAACGCCTGGTGATCTTCCCGCTGGGCCAGCATCAAGGCTTCAAAAAGTGTTGTTCTTGGTCCTTCCGGAGGGCAGTCAGCGCTTGATGCTTGACCACATCCAGTCCGCACAACCCACAAGGCAACGGGCACGCGGAGCGCGCAGTGCAAACTGCCAAACGCATACTCAAGCAAGCCGACCCCCTATTGGCTTTAATGAGCTACCGCGCCACGCCAACCACGTCAACTGGAGTGAGCCCGGCAGAAATGCTCATGGGGCGTAAGATTCGCACAACACTGCCGTCCCTAAAGAAAAACCTGCTTCCAAGGCAGCCGAACCAAGACCTCATCTGTCGCTGAGATGAAGAAGCCAAACGACAACAAGCATTCTACTATAACCGGAGACATGGAGCAAGGGACTTACCACCCTTACACACAGGTGACCAGGTCCTGTCCAAGCTGGATGGGGAGAAGGTGTGGAAAGGCCGATCATCCGTGTTGCAGGAGTGTGGTACGCCACGCTCATACCAGGTGAAGTCGCCAGGAGGAGGAGAGATGAGGAGAAATAGGCGACATCTTCAACAAGATGACAGAAGAAGAGAACACAGACACTGGGCAGTCAGCCACAGAGCCAGAGAAAGAAATACCCCAGCAAGGCTCTGACCAGGGACTGTGTGAGAGTAAAGGTAATAGTCCTAGAGTAACACCTGAAGGACTGACAGTGACCAGGTTTGGTAGAGTTAGTAGACCTGTGAAAAGAATGGACATTTAGTTAAGTAACTCAGATAACATTGAAGTTAAGTTTTAGTTTGTGTTATGGTTTACATTTTGATGTAATCTGAGAAGTAGCTTAAAATTTGAGTTATGTAAAAGACAAGTGAAAAAAGGGTTGATTCTTATTAAGGTGTCAAGACCAATAGGAAATAAGGTTTACTATTACTAAACTTAATGTTGTGACCCCATGTTCTAGAAGTAAAATAATTTGAGGGGGAGATGTCAAGGTATCAGTAATGTTAAATGGTGCATTACATAGTCAACTGACTATACAGGAAACAACGCGAGGGTTCGCACTACGGGAAGAAAGTTCGTACATGTAAGATTCATGTGAGTAGTGAATAAAGACGCAAGTTGAATTCAGTAAGCTGTGTCAGCCAACAGTTTATTTGACAAGCCTCACTCAGTCCCACATGCATTCAGGTCGGGAGTCCGCTCTTTCCTGCTTTCCCCCTCCTTTTATGCTCCATCCCTGTAACAAACACACGCACCCACATTAATTGACACCAGGTGTAATGACTTGGCCACTTACCTTCCCTGACCCCGCCCTCCATTCACAAACTGCTGCTTGGCCACGCCCCTGTTGCCACAATCATGGACATGTTTTTACTTATCAAATTCAGATATTTCATGATATCCTTGTCAAAACCTACTTTGTTTCTTACTCTTTCATTTGACAGTCGCTGTTTTGTATCTAAACGCGCGTTTGAGAAGTCGCGTGATGTGTTGATAATAGCGATCACTTTCACTGGTCTCCACCATTATCGACACCCTGTGGAATTAATTGACATTTACAACTGTTATGTATCGATCTTTGTATAACATTGTTGAAGTAGATGAAGTACTTTAAAAAAAATAAAAGTGCTGTGATTTATATATATATTTTTGATTCATAACAGAATGGAATGCTTATAGAGTATTTGGAATCCTATTGCATTAAATACAATTAGACCAGAATTAAATTCTGAGCATATAAAAAATTACATGCTTGAAATAGTCAGATTTTTCTATTCCATTCAGAAAATATTTTTTGCAGTTTGTTGTAAATATCAACCACATATTACAATATCAGTAGACATTTTATAATTTGGCTTGAGGAATGACCTGTGACCTTTGACCTGAATTTTCATGTGGTTACAATATCAATTGCCTGTTAACATTTATTGGTAAACTACAAAACTAGAAATTAATACAAACAACAGTGAATGATTAACAAGGTGTGATCTACGAATATACTTAGAAAGTGGAACAAAAAGATTTTCTGACACAGGTTAAACATGATCAGTTCATTTGGTTACAAACATTAGAATTACTTCCTCATTTACGTAAGCACCGACATCCATATATTTATATAAAAGATATTTTGTACTAAATATAAGTCTATATAATACAAATTTTAAATAAAAACTATGTTTTGTTAACTTAATACCACATACCGATGATTTTTTAAAAAATAAATAATCATCTGGGTGTTGATAATTGTGGAACGGTGTCGATAAATGCGGACAAAGGTGTCAATACTTGTGGAATGGTGTCACATGATCTGATACGCTAAGTAATCGGGAATCAACTCGTTTTTTTCCAGGGGAAGTTTGAGTAATTATTCATGCACAATTTACGTATTGAAACTCTCTCTCTTTTCTATTTGTGCGATGGCCAAAAGATCATTAAGGTGTCGATAATTGTAGCCGCCGCTCTTGTATGGTTAGTGTTAGAAGTTTAACCAAGTACTGTCTGTATATTAACTGATCTAAAACCGATTAATCCCTTTTGTACTTAATATGTGCGTAACGATTCAATTCTTGATATTGGGTTCACGTTTCAGTTTTCCCCACAGTATTTTCAATAAAGAAAGAAAGAAAGAAAGAAAGAAAGAAAGAAAAATTGTATTAAAAAATGCAACATTTTAGTTTCCTGTTCTTTATCAACTTTCTTTTGTTAAATAAAAAAAACCTTTTGTTTAATTTTCTTAATAACTAATTATTTACCCACATTTGTAAAGGTTGGAGCAAAATATAATAGCCTATTAATTAAAATATTCCTTTTATTAAAAATTAAAAACATCAATAACAAATAGGCCTTTTCTTAATAAACTTTATTGAACATGTGTACTTCCTCCATTTGCTTCCCTTTATCATTCAGCAGTCTGTAAAAAGAGATCTGATTTCTTGTTAAATCTATTTGTACAAACAGCTCTTTCCCAGTTTAGACTGTTCTGTGTTTTCGCATCATTAGAACTGTGTTGCTTCCGCTCACAGTGAAGTCACGTGCATTCCCGCTATTATACCTTATTGTGCCCTCTGTTGTCCAAACAACGCAGTTACAGCAAAGAAAAACTAAGATTACACAGTCTGATACTAATCACGATTCATCTTTTATTTCATCAGTTCGAATTGTTAAATAAATTTGTATCATGATTTATCATCGCATGATATATCGTTATATGCCTAGTATATTAAATCTCAATCTTGGATTAAAAATACAGTCCATGTAAGGTGACTCTTTATCTGCATTTGTATGTACATGTATCTGTAAATCAGTGGCTTTCTTTTGAATGTTATGTTCTTTATGAACAGTGACATGATCAGAAATGTTAGGTTTGTGCAGGTCAATATGAGTTCAGATGTCACATCCACAACACTCTCCCTCGATTCATAAACAGGCCAGTGGAGTGTTAATATGCCTTGAGGGAGTGCACATGTCACTTTGTCACTTCACTCCTTCACACAGTGCACTGGAAGGAACTGAAAGTCTTGTTTTGCTAAAAATGCAAGACAAACTAATCTTTTGGAATATTTATTAATTAATAGTAGGAATTCATAAGTAATAGACACAATGACATTCACTGTCAGGGATGATGATGATGATGATGATGATGATGATCACGTTGCTGATCCTGATCAGAGAATCCTGTTAGCATAGCTATAACTCACTCACGTTGACGTCATGGGTATTGTGTTGTTCGCTGAGAGGTGCAGGGCCTGAGGAAGCTCTAGCTAATGAGCTCCAGTTGCTAATGGTCCAGTCACTATGAAACATGATGGTTAGTCCCGCTAGTCACTGCTAATCTCCCCAGCTCTTTGAAACCCTCTTGTACTGGCTGGTGTGTGGAAGACAGATGGAATCTCCAATGTACTACACGTTTTGCATTCTCTCCTTTTCATAACTGGTAGAAATTATTTCACATTCGGATAAAGCAGTGCCAGAAAACATCTCCTTTTAATGGCGAGCTTTTGACGTGGTCTGGAACGGTTCCTGGCTGTAGGCTGAAGGAGCAGGGACTATATTTCTGCCTCTCTCGTATTATTAGACCAGTGATGCCAGTTCATTTTCTTGTGAGTTTTAAAATCAGTCTGAGGTGCCAAGATAGAGTCCAGAATCTTGCACGTCTCGTATTGCTTAGTGGTAAATTGCATCAAGAAAACAACTGGATTATTCAGAATGCTGGTGCTTCGCAGATTGCATTTAGTAGATTTGCTCTCTCACTTTAGGCTTTTTTGTTTGTTTGTATTGGCTCCACATTGCTTAAGCCAAGTTTCATCACTGAGCTGCTAATATTTATATGGCATAAAAGTTCTTTAGACATTTTAAAGATTAAAAAAGGGAACAGCATCTTTGTGGTAAACATGCTAGCTCTAGTTGTGAATGGTGTTTCCTTTAGAGCTGCAGTTTGTTTGTTATTAGACCACGTGTGAATACTATGTATACGTACTGTAAGATGAGACTGTATGTATTTATTACAGATTGAATTCATTTGGACAGATATAACCACACAGTTGTGTTCGTCATCGAGCACAGAGAGGAGGGGATTGTAGACTCGCTGGAGCTTGGCCTGATTGTCCTGATTCAGAAGCAGCACCACTTTGGATTCTTTCCCAGACAGGCTTTGTATGAATTCTGACGGGAAAGGTGCGTTCTTTTAGAGAGAGATTCTATAAGCAACATATAAAAGGGAGAAATCAACTGGGATTTTAAAAACACAGCCAATTGTATGTCGCTGCTGTGCTTTACTCTCTGAATGGAGTTCAGTACAACGTAGATTGCAGTTAACCTAAAGACTGGGCTTTAATGAGCTTTGGTTCATTTCTGTAAGGTCATGGAAAAAAGTGCAAACAGAAATGTAGACCCCAACAAAAAGCCTAATACTCTGTTCTCTGGTGTTTCATCAGCATCATTATATATTAAGTAATCTGTTGGGGATTTTTAATTTTGGCTCTAATTTAATGGGGTTTTTTTCTATTAGTTACACAAGCGCTCAGGCCCCCAAACTCCATGAATTTATGCAGTTTTGCAAACGTCTTCTTTTGCAGGTTTAGGTTCCTTCTGTTTAAGAGTTCGTTATCTGTATTGAGCTTCCCACAGATCTAAAATTTAGCAGGGTTGAGGGGTGTGGAGATCCTTGCATTTTTGGTATGATGGATATGACCTAAAAGAAATTCTGATAACAGTAAGATCAAGGTGAGGACATGGACAGCTGGGGGGTTTGGGGTCAGTGAGAGAGACGGATAGCCGGGGTGTTTGAGGTCAGTGTGAGACTCAGACACCCGGGGGGGGTGTCAGTGTGAGACATGGACAGCCGGGAGGGTTTGGGGTTGGGGTGAGATGGGGACGGCTAGAGTGTTTGGGGTTGGTGGGAGATGCAGACAGCTGGAGTGTTTGGGGATCGGTGTGAGACATGGACACCCGGATCATTTGGGGATTGGTGTGAGACGCAGACAGCTGGGGTGTGTGAGACGCAGACAGCTGTAGTGTTTAGGGATGGGTGTGAGACGCGGACAGCCAGAGCGTTTGAGGATTGGTGTGAGACGTCAAAAAGCTGGAGTGTTCAGGGTCGGTGTGAGACGTGGACAGCTGGGGGAGAGGGGTGTTTCGTAGTTGATGTGAGACGCGGACAGCTGGTGTGTGTGTGTGTTTAGGGGTCGACGTGAGACGCGGACAGCCGGGGGGGGTTTTGGGGTTGGCGTGAGACGCGGACAGCCAGGGGGGGTTTTGGGGTCGACGTGAGATGCGGGGGGGGGTTCGGGGTTGGCGTGAGATGCGGACAGCCGGGGGGGGTTTTGGGGTCGACGTGAGATGCGGACGGGGGGGGGGTCGGGGTTGGCGTGAGATGCGGACAGCCGGGGGGTGTTTCGGGGTCGGTGTGAGATGCGGACAGCTCGGGAGGGGGTATCCATGTGGAATCTGCCTGCACATACACAGCTGTTGTAAAATTTTCATCATATACTGCACTTTGTAGGGATACAATTCCTGACTCGTGTGTATGTGCATGCTGGTGACATCTGGCTGGTGTGTAATTGTCGTGACTTAACCTTCCCCCTGAATTTATTCTTCCAAATCATTTTCTACATACCTGACAACTGACTGACTGTTTTAACCTTTTGGCCTCTATATGGCTGCACATTTTCCTGTCATTTCTGTGTGCAAGTGAGAAGGACCCATCTGTGACACGGCTGCTCCCTTGAGCTCTGTGGCAGAGAAATGACTTTCTGTCTCTTTGATATGGAAAACACATATATATCTTCTCAAGGCGTCTGTGCTGTGTGTGTGACTGAGATGTAGCAAAGTGTAATTTTGTGTGTGTGTGTGTGTGTGTGTGTGTGTGTGTGTGTGTGTGTGTGTGTGTGTGTGTACGCTTGGCTTATGCAAGCTGGAGTCACGCAGCTCATTACCCAAAGAGCCAGATGATTGTGTTTGGGTAGCCAATCACACTTGAAGCCCCTTTCCCTCAGCCTGTTCAAGGCAGGAATCTTACTCCTTTATTCCACCTCGTCCTCTGTATCAAATATTTGAATGCAGAACAGGGCGGGGGGGGGGGGGGGGGGGGGGTCTGTGGTGTTCTGCCTTTGACTCAGAATGATTGGTAGTGACAGCCAGTATCGATTTCTATGTCAAAGGGACAGCCGGCACAGCGGGACAGGGGTGTGACATTTTTTACCTTAATATTCTCAGGTCTAAGGTGTCTGTGCACCTTTCTGCCTTCACTTCCTACTTCTCTTCACTTTCTCCTAAAAATAATTTCTGATCTACAAACATGTTGCTCGCACAACTCTCTCACTCTGTGTGTGTGTGTGTGTTTGTTTGTTTGTGAGCGCAGTTTTCTGTGACACTATTCTCAGAAAAGCCGGCTCAGCTAAAAGATACAAACGTTCTACTGTATATATTGAAGCTGTTGCGTCCCTTAAATGTGAACTATTTAACAGAAGTGATTATATGTTGCATATGATGCTCAGCAATATTGCTTGTGTTTGAAGAGCGGTATAAATGTGCACAGCTAACACAAGCACCTCAACACTCGGTTCACCTGCCGTTATTTTGAAAGCAATGCTGGTATTTTTGATGTAGTCATATTACCAACGTGCAGGTACATCACCCTAGACATCAACGCTCTGTTGTGACATGTCACGTCTCTGGTTACGGAACACAGCACACAGTGTAAAAACACACACTGGAACGGCTTCATGGCAGCTTTATTTGGTTTGGTGTAAATCACTAAAGCCGGAATATCGAGATTCCTTCTTTATGTTGATAATATGGAATATTTGTGTAAAAAGGGCTTGTGTGTGAGAGAGAGAAGGAAGGATGAATGGAAGGAGTTGCACTGTAGGCCAAGGGGTTAATAAAGATGTTGGATGAAAAGAATAGAGGTGGTGAAATTCTTGGCTCATGTGAATTTGCATGTGTGTGTGCACTTTTCTGCAGATATGACTACCGTGAAATGCTTCACAACTCCACCTTCTGTCTGGTGCCGCGAGGACGACGATTGGGCTCCTTTCGCTTCCTGGAAGCGTTGCAGGTGAGCGCTCTCTCTCAGCTCGGAAAGCTGATTGTGTGTTCAAGAGCTGAGCCTCTTGGCAGCCTGTTCCTTGGCTGAGGCTTTGCTCCTTCTCATCCCTCTCTCCTCTCCTCCACCACACCTCCATCCCTCTTTGAAGGACAGACCAGTCAGGTTGATGCCAGATCATTTATATTTTCTTGTGCAGTGTTTCCTGAAGGGACTTTTTTTCCCCACTGGTTCTGTATTTGAAGCAGACTTGTTTGGCTACCGTACACATTTTCCACACACCGGTGTTTGAGCCAGGGGTTTGTTTACCAAATTGAATGCCTTTGATTAGGTTTTAGCCTCCAAGGTTACGTTCTTAACCCTGCGTTCACGCTGGAAGAAGCAGAAGTCATAGGTTTTCAGTGATCTTTGCTGACTGTACACTACCGTTCAAAAGTTTGGGGTCACCCAGACAATTTTGTGTTTTCCATGAAAAGTCACACTTTTATTTACCACCATAAGTTGTAAAATGAATAGAAAATATAGTCAAGACATTTTTCTGGCCATTTTGAGCATTTAATCGACCCCACAAATGTGATGCTCCAGAAACTCAATCTGCTCAAAGGAAGGTCAGTTTTATAGCTTCTCTAAAGAGCTCAACTGTTTTCAGCTATGCTAACATGATTGTACAAGGGTTTTCTAATCATCCATTAGCCTTCTGAGGCAATGAGCAAACCCATTGTACCATTAGAACACTGGAGTGAGAGTTGCTGGAAATGGGCCTCTATACACCTATGGAGATATTGCACCAAAAACCAGACATTTAGGCTACATCCACACGACAACGGCAACGAGATGTTATTTAAAAAAAATATCGCGTCCACATGGGCAACGATCAGTAAAATATCAGGTCCATATGGCAACGCAACACTTGCTGAAAACGATGCAATACACATGCCACACCTCTAGGGGCGCTGTAAGACGGTCCCTTCGGAGACACCAGAACAATAGAAGAAGTAAGGACGCATGCGCATAAACTATTATGCGCGAGACTTCATATTAACCACAAAGTCAGAAAAATCTGTTCGTAAAATTACATTATAATGACCAAATACAATGAAAAGTATTTTTCCAGTCTCACCTGTGAAAGGTAATCCCATGTGATCTCGTTTGGACGGTAAACCTGTTGGTACAGTTAAACGCAGCACATGAATGAGGCATCTTTATTCTCCGCTTTGAGCCATCTAATATGGCGGCGAGGATGACTTATGATTCTACGCGGAAGGCGGCGTCTTTAATGCTCCGGAATAAATTGAATGCTACACGTTGATGGATTAATTTGTTCTTCTACGCCCTTTTTGAGGAATGTATTGTAGGACTTAAACCAACATCTGAAGAGGTGAGATCGCTCCTTTTTTTCCCTATTTTTGCTGGCGGGATTGACTCTGCCCTAAGGGCTATTCTCTCTCTCTCTCTCTCTCTCTCTCTCTCTCTCTCTCTCTCTCTCACTTTGCACCATTACACAATAAATATTCACAGTGAAAATATTTTGTAAGCGCGTTTCATGAACCAAGTTATAGGATTTGTTGACAACTCGCATCGAGTTCGTTACACTTCTACCCGGCGGGAAGCACTGACAGTCATGTGGTTGCGACGTCATCGTAAACAAATCCTTTCTACTCATCCAGACGACTTCGCAACGGCAAAGTTGCCAGATCTTTCCACTCTGGAACCCGTTCTCAAAAGATTGCGTTTTGGGGCACCCAAAATGCCGGTGCCATGTGGATGCCAGGCCGAAACGATAAACAATTGTATCGGAGTCACCTGAATCCGTTGCCGTGTGGACAGGGCCTTAGTAGAATTTAGCTAGAATAGTCATTTACCACATTAGCAATGTATAGAGTGCATTTCTGATTAGTTTAAAGTGATCTTCATTGAAAAGAACAGTGCTTTTCTTTCAAAAATAAGGAAATTTCAAAGTGACCCCAAACTTTTGAACAGTAGTGTAGGTGAAGCAGCTGTTAACGACACAAAACAGACAGGCAAGCGACACGACTGAGTGGATCAAACTTGATCTCAATTCAGTTCAAATTTATGCAAATTAAGAGAAGTGATTTGGCAACTACTGCATACTTGTGGGTTTGTTTTGTTTGCTGTAGCGAAGTGAGGGAACAGTCGCCTTATTCTGCCTTGAACCCAGGTGTACAGGATGCCAAACCTGCACCCTGACCGCAACACCAAAGAGCCAGGCTCATTGGTCTGGCAGTCAGAGCACATACTCAAATGTAGTGACGGGTACTCCTTCACACTTGCACATGTTCGTTCCCACTCTCAACTGCTGTAGTGGGGCTGTTAAGCTCTTATTATCAGAAGAATTGTGCACAAAATGAAAAAAGCATGAAACTTTCAGAGTTTGTTCTTGAAGGCATAAGCTTTAATTTGAGACGTGGAGGCATTGTCAGTTTGACCTCTGGGGTCAGCTAGAGGTCATTGACCTCCATGATGGCACATTTCTATGCATGAAATTAGAAAAGGCTGTATTTTAACACCTAAATGTGATGTAAATATAAAATAAATGTGTTTTTCCATGTTACTGGGCATGAAAAAATCATATAATACTGATATTCCTCTTAGGGGTAACTTCAGGGGTCAGGTAGAGGTCATTGACCTTTGAAATTTGAAGTTTCTATGCATGACATTCTAGACGGGTGTATCTTAGGATCTAAATGTGATAGAAATGTGAAATTAATGTGTATTTCCTTGTTTCTGACCATGAGAAACCCATTTTTAATACTGGTATTACTCTTACAGGTCATCTCTGGGGTCAGCTAGAGGTCACTGACCTCCAGCATAATGCATATCTATGCACGAAATTAGAAACGGGTGTATCTTAGGTTCTAAATGTGATAGAAATGTAAACTAAATGTGTATTTCCATGTTTCTGGCCATGATAACCTAATTTCTAATACTGGTATCATTTTTATAAGTCATCTCTGAGGTCAGCTAGAGGTCACTGACCTCCACGATAATGCATTTCTAAGCATGAAATTAGAAACAATCTATCTTTGGATTAAAATGTGAAATACTGTAAATGTAAAGTAAATATATGATTCCATGTTTCTGGACATGACGCAACTCATTTCTGATGAGTAAAACATCTCCAGTGGTCACAAACTATGTCAGAAGCTGAACACAGTTGCCCCATTTCCATTGATAATTTCAAAGTGAGTAATGTTTTGGAGCATTTGCTCTCATTTGCACTAGAGTTGTTGAAGAATACAGTATATTGTAGTTTAATTTTCAGTCATTTTAATGTTGGACATTGATAGGGCAATTCTAAATTCACAGGAATAACTATATGTCAGTCTAGCAGAGGTAGAGATTCAACGGAATTTTCATGTTCATGTTTTGTGTGTAGCCCATTATTTTCCCGCGGTTCAGAGTGGGGCAAGGGGTGTGGTTTTCCAGTGTTCTGTTTTCAGTGTTTCTGTTTCAGTGTTCTGTTTTCCAGTGTTCTGTAGTTACAATTTGTAGGCCAACATTGTAATCCCCAAAGGTCAAGGCCCTTAGAATAAATGTAGATACTATAGTGATTTTAAAATGTTCTTTATGGAACCTGTTCAACTGTTTACACTGCATTTAGAGTTTTGATTGTAGTTCAAGTTTTTGATTAGTTAAAGTGTATAATTTCTGACAAGTTGAAGTATATTTCTGTCATGTTCATATTCATATGGAATTGTTTCTTGCAATCCAAAACACATGAGATTTTTATATAGATTTATCAAAATGTGGGATGTTTCCCAACCTTGCCTGTTCTCCATGATGTTGACCTCTCAGAATATCAGTATCAAAAATGGGTTTCTCATGTACAGAATCATAGACATACAAATTTAGTTTACATTTCTATCACATTTAGAACCTGAGGTACACCCGTTTCTAATTTTATGCATAGAAATGCATTATGCTGGAGGTCAGTGACCTCTAGCTGACCCCAGAGATGACCTGTAAGAGTAATATCAGTATCAAAAATGGGTTTCTCATGGTCAGAAACAAGGAAATACACATTAACTTCACATTTCTATCACATTTAGATCCTAAGATACACCCGTCTAGAATTTCATGCATAGAAACTTCAAATGTCAAAGGTCAATGACCTCTACCTGACCCCTGAAGTTACACCTAAGAGGAATATCAGTATTACATGTGATTTTTTCATGTCCAGGCACATGGAAAAACACATTTATTTTACATTTACATCACATTTAGATGTTAAGATACAGCCTTTTCTAAGTTCATGCATAGAAATGTGATATCATGGAGGTCAATGACTTCTAGCTGACCCCAGTGGTCAAACTGAGAATGCCTCCACGTCTCAAATTAAAGCTTATGCCTTCAAGAACAAACCCTGAAAGTTTCATGCTTTTTTTCATTTTGTGCACAATTGTTATGCTTAACAGGCCCACTACTGAGCCAGTCGAGAATACTCACTGTGTTGTTCCAGAAAAAAGGAAAGTGCCTGTGTTTTCACCACTCTATTTCAGTACATCAAACATATTAAACCTGTCATGTAGACGTCAGAAATTGTGAAGAGTGAAATGATTTTGGCTCATTCTGACACTAGTAGATAGCGATGCACTGTACGGATACATTTTATAATCAAGAATTTAATCCAGGTTTGTTTGGTTTGTGATCAAATTGGTGATATATACAGTGGTGCTTGAAAGTTTGTGAACCCTTTAGAATTTTCTATATTTCTGCATAAATATGACCTAAAACATCATCAGATTTTCACACAAGTCCTAAAAATAGATAAAGAGAACCCAGTTAAACAAATGAAACAAAAATATTATACTTGGCCATTTATTTATTGAGGAAAATTAACCAATATTACATATCTGTGAGTGGCAAAAATATGTGAACCTCTAGGATTAGCAGTTAATTTGAAGGTGAAATTCGAGTCAGGTGTTTTCAACCAATGGGATGACAATCAGGTGTGAGTGGGCACCCTGTTTTATTTAAAGAACAGGGATCTATCAAAGTCTGATCTTCACAACACATGTTGGTGGAAGTGTATCATGGCACGAACAAAGGAGATTTCTGAGGACCTCAGAAAAAGTGTTGTTGATGCTCATCAGGCTGGAAAAGGTTACAAAACCATCTCTAAAGAGTTTGGACTCCACCAATCCACAGTCAGACAGACTGTGTACAAATAAAGGAAATTCAAGACCATTGTTACCCTCCCCAGGAGTGGTCGACCAAGAAAGATCACTCCAAGAGCAAGGTGTGTAATAGTTGGTGAGGTCACAAAGGACCCTAGGATAACTTCTAAGCAACTGAAGGCCTCTCTCACATTGGTTAATGTTAATGAGTCCACTGACTCAGGAGAACACTGAACGACAATGGTGTGCATGGCAGGGTTGCAAGGAGAAAGCCACTGCTCTCCAAAAAGAACATTGCTGCTCGTCTGCAGTTTGCTAAAGATCACGTGGAGAAGCCAGAAGGCTATTGGAAAAATGTTTTGTGGACGGATGAGACCAAAATAGAAATTTTTGGTTTAAATTAGAAATGTTATGTTTGGAGAAAGGAAAACACTGCATTCCAGCATAAGAACCTTATCCCATCTGTGAAACATGGTGGTGGTAGTATCATGGTTTGGGCCTGTTTTGCTGCATCTGGGCCAGGACGGCTTGCCGTCATTGATGGAGCAATGAATTCTGAATTATACCAGCGAATTCTAAAGGAAAAATGTCAGGACATCTGTCCATGAACTGAATCTCAAGAGAAGGTGGGTCATGCAGCAAGACAACGACCCTAAGCACACAAGTCGTTCTACCAAATAATGGTTAAAGAAGAATAAAGTTAATGTTTTGGAATGGCCAAGTCAAAGTCCTGACCTTAATCCAATCGAAATGTTGTGGAAGGACATCAGTTCATGTGAGGAAACCCACCAGCATCCCAGAGTTGAAGCTGTTCTGTACGAAGGAATGGGCTAAAATTCCTCCAAGCTTGTGTGCAGGACTGATCAACAGTTACCAGAAACATTTAGTTGCAGTTATTGCTGCACAAGGGGGTCACACCAGATACTGAAAGCAAAGGTTCACATACTTTTGCCACTCACAAATATGTAATCTCATCTCATCATCTCTAGCCGCTTTATCCTTCTACAGGGTCGCAGGCAAGCTGGAGCCTATCCCAGCTGACTACGGGCAAAAGGCGGGGTACACCCTGGACAAGTCGCCAGGTCATCACAGGGCTGACACATAGACACAGACAACCATTCACACTCTCATTCACACCTACGGTCAATTTAGAGTCACCAGTTAACCTAACCTGCATGTCTTTGGACTGTGGGGGAAACCGGAGCACCCGGAGGAAACCCACGCGGACACGGGGAGAACATGCAAACTCCACACAGAAAGGCCCTCGCCGGCCCCGGGGCTCGAACCCAGGACCTTCTTGCTGTGAGGCGACAGCGCTAACCACTACACCACCGTGCCGCCCCAAATATGTAATATTGGTTCATTTTCCTCAGTAAATAAATGGCCAAGTATAATATTTTGGTCTCATTTGTTTAACTGGGCTCTCTTTATCTACTTTTAGGACTTGTGTGAAAATCTGATGATGTTTTAGGTCATATTTATGCAGAAATATAGACAATTCTAACAGGTTCACAAACTTTCAAGCACCACTATATATATATATATATATATATATATATATATATATATATATATAATACGTACGTTCAGTAGTTAGATTTTGTTGTCTTGCACTAGTCTGGCGCTACCACTGATGATAACGAAATATAGCCACACAACCAGTGTAGAGAAAACTTCTGCCAGTGTGACCACGAGGTTCGTGCAGTGGTCTTCAATAAGATTAATAACTACAGTATACACAGCACAAAGGCATCATCGTAGACAATAATTGTTCAGACAACAGCGAAGGTGTTTTTATTGCTTTTAGCTATTTATTACTAATATTTGGGGTCTTACATTTGTTAGCATTACCACGAGCACTTTAGCTGCCTGGCTGCTTAATTTGCACATCACTGATCCATCCCCCTGCCCCCCCAACAACAAAAAAAAATCACTATTAAAATAATTTGAGGTCCATGAGAAATAACGCTCTCTCATGCTGCCTTTCCACCAATGTGAACCCGGTGCTTGTTCTGGGCTGGTGGTAGTGTGGTTCAGAGCTGGTTCAATCTGCGGACCTGTTCATTTTTCCACTGGTTAGAAAGCCACCGTAGAGCCATATTATTATGTCACTGTATATGTCTCCACTTTCCCAGCCGCCAGCCTCACTGCTAGTGCCGCTAGCGCCAAGCACAACAACAGTAATGACGGACTACATTGTCTCTTCTTCGGATTAGTCAGACCAAATACTACACTAACTCTGCTTTTTTTTTTTTAAATGGCAGTCACAGAGTTTTAGCTGGTCTTGTCGGTCACGATAATCCCACCCCCAGCCCCTGATGTAAGCGGTTCTTGGTTCTAGACCAGCAAAGAGTTGGCGCTGCTCTAGAACCAGTTTTCCTGGCTGAGAGCTGGTTCTTTGGCTGTTGAAACTCAAAGAACTGATTGGAAATTCAGGGTTCTCCAGAAAATCTGTAGTAGCCGACTAAAAAAATGTAATAGATGGATATAGAATTTGCGACAGCAAAGCTGCTGGCACACTAATGTTAGAGGGGTCTGAGGGCATCCCCCCACCAAAGAAAATTTTGAAATTTACATGCCTTCTGGTGCATTCTCAGCTAATAAATGATTCACCATTTCCCTGTAAAATACTTGCAAAATCTGTATGAAATTTCCTTTCAGGTGTATGTGTGCTTGGCTTTCTCAGTTACCCTCTGTAGTATGCTGCCTGGCTCTGTAACATAACTACATACGCTACGGTGTGGTCACGTGGTCCGGGTCAGCTGATCAGAGTGTGAGAATCAATCAACAAATATGGCGTCGCTTCTGGTCATGCTAGACCCAAATCAAAGACAATTTCGTGATGAACTAATTGGATTTGCAGCAAATTATGGGCAGCGGAGATGATATCAATCATTTGAACATTGAAAGGCACGTTTTTATTTTATTCTGGGATTGAGTAGCTGGCGCAGACTATCTGTGTAGGCAGAGAAAACTGCCAGTCGCCGGTGCTTGATTAGGCACCAGGTCTGAACTGCCTTGTTGGGAAAAAGGTATCAGCACCCTTATATCAACACCCTAATATCACCGGTTCTGGGTTCCATCTGGAACTGAACTGAATTTCCCCTTTTGCTTTGGAAAAATGGTTTCAGATCAGTTCCCAGCACTTTGTCAGGGTTGAAAGGGCTACCAGTAGCATACACAGTGTCTTGTCTAATCTCATCTCAAGACCTGTTAGACCGGAGTTCATTTGATCGCTGCTGTTTAATCAGTGCCCTTTAATGTTGCGTTCCTGTTCATTATATTACATGCAGCCACTGGCTGATTTGTATAGCTGTCTAATGAAGGTGCACTATGGATGACACATTGCTGTGACCTTCCTCTGTGTGTGTGTGTATGTGTGTGTATATGCAGGCAGCCTGTGTGCCCGTCATGCTCAGTAATGGTTGGGAGCTTCCCTTCTCTGAGGTCATCAACTGGAACACAGGCGCTGTGATCGGAGACGAGAGGCTCCTGCTGCAGGTCAGAAATCTGTCTCTCTTGTTTTTGTATCTCACTGTCTTCCTTTCCTCTCTCCATAATTGCCGGGTTGTTTTTTTTTTTAATAAACACTTTTTGACCTTACAGTCCTCCTCTGGTGTGTGTGTGTGTAACCATACTTCTCTCTATCATTTGCATGTGGGAGTGGAGGTTGTTGGCCTTATAGCACTACCTTCTTCCTGCTGCTTCTCGCTGTTTTTTTCCTTGAAGTTTAGCACTGATCACTGAGAATACTGTAGCAGTGTGTCTCCCTGGAGGCTAAACACTCATGCTGATGTTTCTGAGTTGAACTCCTAGTCTGTAGGAGGTGATTTTAGAGTTTATTAATGCCAGTCAATCTCCCTGTACCGTATCATTAATTCACCCTTCTTATGTAGCATTTACCTCAATATCAAGAAGTGCGTAAGCATTAACCCTATCTTTCCTCTATTCCTCCCCTTTGTATTCTTGCCAAAGCCATGGTGATTGAATCTCCTCTCCTTTTCTCTTTTCTCCCTTTCCTTTTTTTTTTTTAAATTCACCTCTTCTGCTCGTCCTCCAGATCCCCTCCACAGTGCGCTCCATCCATCAGGATAAGATCTTGGCTCTAAGGCAGCAGACTCAGTTCCTGTGGGAGGCCTACTTCTCATCAGTGGAGAAGATTGTACTTACCACCCTCGAAGTGAGTGATGTCTGCTCTGCCTGCCTTTTCCTCTATTACAGTTAGCAACAATCCCATGCAAAAAAAAAAGATACCACACCTCCACTGCAAGAAGCCACTTCAACAGTGTGTGAATCACTCGTGATTGCAGACTATCTGATGAACATCACTGCAACCAGCCTGAACGACTGCTGCTTCACATCTGTATATGAATGATTGATCAGTGAAACAAGTTTTGTGTCGATCCCACAAGTAATGAGACACGCTGAGCCCTCACTCTAGAGCCACTCTAGAGCCATGTCTAAATTCAGTACGGTATAGTGCACTATTTTAGGAGTCCACTATTTTGTTGTCAATTCTCATTGGACTATCATGTTCTCTGGATTTTTTTCCCCATTATATTATTACCCATAGTGCATCAGTACATCAAATGTACACTACTCCCAATCAGCAGTGCCATAATATGGCCTGATTTCTTTCATCCTTCTTTCATCGATTAGCTAAGCTCATGTAAAAAAAAAATCTTAGTTAAAAAAAAAAATCTTAATTAAAAAAAGTATTAATGATCACTAAATTTGATAGCATATGGCTGCTTGTGTATTTAAAGGTGATATACCCCTTTTCCACTAGTATATACAGTTCCCTGAGGTCTTAATAAAATATCTGTGACATGCTTTCCCCAGCCCTGTGATGACCTGGCGACTTGTCCAGGGTGTACCCCGCCTTTCGCCCGTAGTCAGCTGGGATAGGCTCCAGCTTGCCTGCGACCCTGTAGAACAGGATAAAGCAGCTACAGATAATGAGATGAGATGCTTTCCCCAAAATACCACAAGGATAAAACACAACAGCTCTCTTCACACCCTGTCTAAACAGCCCTATTCAAAATAACTGATTTGTGTGCCTGTTGCTTTAAATGTTAATGAGCCACTGTTCACTCCACCCCCCTCTTCTGCTGGCCAATCAGATAGCACTTTCCTCATGAATATTTTTTCACAAAAGCAGTTCTCAAGCCGGTGGCACGGTGGTGTAGTGGTTAGCACTGTCGCCTCACAGCAAGAAGGTCCGGGTTCGAGCCCCGTGGCCGGCAAAGGCCTTTCTGTGTGCGTGCGTGGGTTTCCTCCGGGTGCTCCGGTTTCCCTCACAGTCCAAAGACATGCAGGCTAGGTTAACTGGTGACTCTAAATTGACTGTAGGTGTGAATGGTTGTCTGTGTCTATGTGTCAGCCCTGTGATGACCTGGCGACTTGTCCAGGGTGTACCCCGCCTTTCGCCCGTAGTCAGCTGGGATAGGCTCCAGCTTGCCTGCGACCCTGTAGGACAGGATAAAGCGGCTACAGATAATGAGATGAGTTCTCAAGCCATGAGTGGAGATAATTGGATGAGAGGGGTGGGATTATTCTAATGAGCTCCACTTGTGACATAGAAAGTGGAGCCAAATCTGAACAGCTTGTTAAAGCACATGTTTTCTGAAACAGGCAGAACAAGAGAAACTGACTGGGTGCCTTATTTCAGAGTTTGTGAGTTGGTAGGATCCAGATACCCAACTGTATGTGCACAAGCACTGAAAAAGTGAGTTTGTTTAAAACCTCCACCAACTTTGTTGGGAGGTTATGTTTTCACCTCTTGTTTGTTTTTGTTTGTTTGTCTGTTCCCAATGTAACTCCACAAAGTAGTGAACGGATTTGGATGAAATTTGGTGTACAGCTTTAATATCACCTGCGGTTCAAGTGATTTGATTTTGATTTTGATATTGGCTTGATGGAGGTATGGACTCTACGGAATGCGCTTCTAATTTTATAATGCTCCCCTTAATACATAAAAACACATTTGACCTTTGTGTAATCTCAGTTTTCACTTGGTATATTTGAAGACACTGGTTTCATACTGTGTGCTTCCAGCCATCTTTAAAGAGTATTACTTGTCACACTTTCAGCTAATTTCTATAAGCATGCTAGTGTCTTCTCTTTGTTGGATTAAATGATGAAGATCCCCAAATGATAGACCTGCGATTAAAGAAAATGACTAAGTTTTTGCAGTAACATTCTTGAAAGTGACCTTGAAGTAATAAGGATATTTTTTTCTGCCCATTAGCGTGGTTTGTTTTTACGTTTCGCTATTGCCACTATCGTAGCTTTGGCGCTTTCCCATGAGTTTTGCGTAATCCTATGCTGTCCTCCTATCGGTAGTTTTGATATAAGCGTCACAACAGCACTCATCAAAAATTTCACATTTCCATAAATTTGTCACTGTCTTTGGTCGCACTGCCACTAAATCAGTTGGTGGTGAGCATGTTATATTATGCATTCTAAGACTGCCAATCTCAGTTCTTTTACAGTGCACAGTTTTTGTCAGAGATCACCAAATCAGGTCAAAATCATACTGTTTATCTCATCTCATCTCCTCTAGCCGCTTTATCCTGTTCTACAGAGTCGCAGGCAAGCTGGAGCCTATCCCAGCTGACTACGGGCAAAAGGCGGGGTACACCCTGGACAAGTCGCCAGGTCATCACAGGGCTGACACATAGACAACCATTCACATTCACACCTACGGTCAACTTAGAGTCACCAGTTAACCTAACCTGCATGTCTTTGGACTGTGGGGGAAACCGGAGCACCCGGAGGAAACCCACGCGGACACGGGGAGAACATGCAAACTCCGCACAGAAAGGCCCTCGCCGGCCACGGGGCTTGAACCCGGACCTTCTTGCTGTGAGGCAACAGCGCTAACCACTACACCACCGTGCCGCCCCATACAGTTTATCTTAATATATTTTTGTGTTGATACTACTATCATAGTTAACCTTGTTCCAACTGTTTATGCATTTTTTTTTTAAAATAAAAGTTAAATCCTTGCTGTTCAGTCTTACTGATGTGCTTATATAGTGTACAAGACCAGTCTATACAGTAAATAGTGAACAGTGAGTCAGGGTTTGAGTTCTTCATATAGTTTGATGATAAACCAGTAATGGGCTGTTGATCTGCCCAAGTCTTCGGACTTCAGAAAAACGCACGCGCAGAATCTGCTCACTGAAATTAGCTCAAGTCCTCAGAAAATTCATGCCATGCCTAAAAGTAATTGATGTCTAAACTATTAGCCTTCTGCGATAAAAGGGAAACAAACGATGCTGTTAACTGTCATATCGCACAGCATGCCGTCTCTTTGGTAAGATCAATTCGGTGTAACTTCCAGGTTAACTAGAAATGTAATTGCTTCCAAACTGCAAACTGATCTCTTAAGGCAGCCGACCTTAATCACGCTACTCTCGTACGGTTATCATCATGATGCCTGATGATGCACAGGATATTATCATTAGCAAAACAATACTACATAGAATTGGTCTGATAGACTCCAGGGTATGAGAGTTAATGGAGTCCGACAAGGCTTTCTACTCAGATCGCTGTATATATTATAATAATATTGACATTCCCACTTACTGAGCCACCGATTTGATCCTAAATGGAGCAAAAACATACAATATGCTTTTCCTTATGTACAGTTGCGATTATGTAAGGAATCAATTTTTCATTTTGAGCACTGAGAAAATAGTTAAGAATGACATGAGACACTGAAATAAACAATTGCACATGCATTTGATTATCACATTAATGACTTCATCATCATATCCACTTCAGTGTGGTTTTTATGTTTGTACAGCTAAAATGTGGAGATTGAGGCACCATTTTAATAACTGAATGTTCTGAAGTTTGAGAAAAGACTGCTTTAGTTTATACTGTTGGAATAGTATCAAAGGCCTTTCTTTTTCCTGCTCTGAGAAGTCAGATAAGAAACACTTACTCTCACTTTTCAAACTCCTGCGTAATTGCATTTCCATACGTGGGTGCTCTGGGTGCTCGGTTTACAGACTATGTTTAATCAATGTTTTATCTTCCCACACAATTATAACAGTATAACTAATCATAACGGTTCCAGATTAAGCAAGGACAGGGCCATTGTTAACTTCACAGGCATGCTGGCGCAGTAATAACTGCAGGTATCCGAGCACTTGTTTTTATTTATCATGCTCCAGTCAGACTATTGTAACTGTTCCGTCTGGAAATTGAATCGTCAATCACATTCCTTCAGGTCCAGACAGACCTGTAGGCATCTGCGTTCTAGCCAAGAAAGAGAAACAGCCTTTCAGTCCTTCCTGTGATCCCACATTTAAGATGACAAGTGCTCTTATTGCGAGGGCAAAAGGAGGGAGAGTTAATCTTTTCAGTTGAGTCAAATGGTTATTGACTGCCCTTGGGGAGAAGGGGGTGGAGAAAATGGGATGGGAAACACTGAAATGAGCTTTTGCCACTCGTTGCTACCTCAGAAGAAATTTTATGCCCCCTTTTTTTTTTTTGTCAGTTGTGTTACAAAGTGCCTGAGGCATAGCATTCAGAATTGGCTACAAGAGCGCTATTGCTGAGTCGTCCAGCCTCCTATCAGCTGCAATTCCAGGGTTGCCAGCAATTATGCTGTCACCCTGCCAGGCTGTCAACACACCGAAGGGCATGATATAAACTGCAGAAAACTATTGCTTCAATCGGTGTCTCTTGAAAAGGGCTATTGGTTCTTCAAGGCCACAGAAGCTATCTCCGAGTCCAGAGCAACTTAGACTCTTTTGCCTCTAGAACCAAGACTTGGGATGCTTATAAGTATATACTTATACACAGACTGCTTATGTATCTATTCTGCATATTCAGTCTCAGTGTAGTGACAGTGTGAATGCTTTGTGTGTGTGTGTGTGTGTGTGTGTGTGTGTGTGTGTGTGTGTGTGTGTGTGTGTGTGTGTGTGTGTGTGTGTGTGAACGTGCAGATCATTCAGGACCGGGTTCTTCAGCACACAGCACGCAGTACGGTGATGTGGAACACTCATCCAGGAGGTCTATTCACCCTGCCCCAGTATTCCTCCTATCTAGGCGACTTCCCTTTCCACTATGCTGGCCTTGGTAAGTGTGACTGTGCGTGTGTTTTCGATCACAAACCAGTTTTTAATGCTGGTGTGTAAATGGACAACTCCTAATATATATATATATATATATATATATATATAGGGGCAATTCCATGTAAATATCAACCTCACCATGCAAAAATAAAGCAGCATGTAATACATCAAAACCACTCCCAGAGATATCACCTAGGCCTGTATTTTACAGATGTGAATAAGTTGAACCAATTTGTAACCAACCTAATATGTCACTGTCAGTCTTTCTTTCTTATAATGTAAAACCCAAGCTAAAATCAACTTTGATCATGTACAATTCTATATTATTGCCACAAGCCACAGAAATGTATGCTAAAATCCACAAAACAGCAAAACAATAGCCATCCTAAATATTATTTAAGAATTTTGATAGTTTTAGCTGATATTTAGAGATTTTTTCAAAGGGTTATGGTGGTTAAATTGCTGATTTTCTAAACATATGCCATGTCTATTTCAGACGCGTCACATCCATAACGGAATTTCGTCACATCCATAACGCTGACTTTTCCTTCCGAAACTCTGCATGAAATACAAAATATTTTAAACAAAGATTTTTTAATATTCACCTTGGACCCCTCTATCAAATGGATATCTCCATTTCGACATTAGGTTTACAATTTCACAGAGTTTGATAAAAATGTACAGTCACCCAAGAAAAGTGATACTTTTTCTGTCACATCCATAACGCATCTTTTATTGGCATTTTCTGGCATGCCCCAGATGTACTATGGGAATTGTTCTTGTTCTATCACTTCTCCAGTATGGTACAGCCTTAAAATATGCAACACCTGTTTAAATACTGGGAGACAATAAAACATGCACTGGGTCATTTGTTGCCATTTTGAGTTCAAGTGTCACGTCCATAACGCTGGAATTGCTCATATATATATATATATATATATATATATATATATATAATATCCACATTCACTGGATATGAGAAATCACGCGGTCTGATTGGCTACTCTACTACTAGGCTATCAGCTCATATACTGTGAATAGAGAAAAACAAAATGGCGGAGTACATCAAGTGAGATATATCACTTGATCAAGTATTTAAAAGAAACAGAAATGGCTAAAAGGATATGGTCCCCCCCCAAAATCTCCTGTTCCACATTCCAGTCCAGTCGGTGGCAGTAATGTACCTTTAAGTTGGTTTGGCAACCACCAAAAAAAAAACCCTAAAGAAGAAAATGGTGGAGCATGTTGCTGAACCAACTGAGGACAAAATAAAAACTCTACTTGAAAACAAAACCCCAAAAAGTACAAAAAAAGCAATAAAATATGAAATAAAAATATTTGATGCAAGAACATATCTTTTTTTTCAAGAATTATTATTATTATTATTATTATTATTATTATCCATTTTTCAAAAATTGCTACTGTCATTTTGCTGCTTTGTTTACATTCGAAGCGGAAATTATTTTATCTGACATTTTGTGTAAAGTTTTTATTTATCAAATTTGCAAAAAATAAAAATACTCTGTTTCTCAAAATCCAGTGAATGTGGATAGAATAAAACTGTTATTCCACTCAATCTCGTCGTACAAGGCTTATAGCCAACTCAGTGCTATGCACCTCATCGGCTATCAGCTCATGTATGACTTGATTTCGTGGAATAACTGTTTTTTATACATACATATACACGCAGGTGATTTATAGAAAATCGCGTGCTGATTGGTTAAGAAATTCAGACTAATTCTTCGTAATCACCTTGGTAAAATGGCGGCCAATCGCTGTCATCGTAAGTGAGGAAGAATTACAAATTATAAAAGAAAATGCTGTTCCTAAAAACACTAAAGGTGCTACAAAGTTTGGTCTAAAACTATTCAAAGGTAAGGTGGAATTGTGATTTATTTTGTCTATTACAAAACAAAGTATTTTATGTGACTGGGTGTAGATAAGTGACAAATCTGTGCTGTGCTTTTATTGCATTTGCATGCTGCTTTTGAAGTTTGAAATACATTATTTTTATATACTTTTATTTTTTTAAATAATCACCTGTGTATTTATATTAGCTAAAATGTAAGTAATGAATAAAATCATGGTTTTTATGCTATATTTCAGCAGGTTTGGTAATTGTTGTACAAATATCTGAGAATATCAGCCTGCAAATCAAGACTCAGTTACTGAATTTGTCATTTGAATCTATAAATAATGGTACCTTCGTTTCATTAACTAGCCTGCTAAATATTCGGGCTGTGTCGAGAACATGGGAGAGTTTTCAACTTTCATGACAAATTTATGAATACATGAACTACATGAAAATCTCTTTAATTTATGTATATGTAGTGTAGTCAGTAGTGTGCCGATTTTGTGACGTCGTATCACATATCGCTTCATGAAACTTATGCTGTGTTTCGAATATCATTTTCAAGCTTAGTCTCTTTTTCTTGGCGTCTTTAATCATCTAACACTTACTCTGAGCCTTGTTACTTTTAGACTTTGTGTTTCTGAAGACTCTTAATTGGCAGTAAGGCTGAGGCGCTGGCATTATTCCATTTCCAGATTGAGAACAGTAGCTAAGTGATGGCCTGTTGTACGCTGAGATAGATCATTAAATTGCCCAGTGTAATTGGATGATCGAATCCGTATGCGCAAGCTGGAGTCATGCATCACTGCTGTTGCTAATGCAGTCATGAAGCTGCCCACGCATGGCTTTATCTCAATTTGTGATATTTGTCAGTGTGATCAATAAAGAGCTGCGGATGGATAAGAGTCCTTCAGTACACATGAAATATCATTTCTTTCTACAAAGTAAATTAAAATGTAGTAGCTCTAAAATGGACCATATTACTAATATCACATATTACAAATAAATGTTAAAGATGCACATACTGTAAATCAAGCTGTACTTTCCAAACAGGAATTTAGGGAATGTATTAACCCATTGTCTGTCTCCCCCCTCATCCCTCAGGGATCAAAGCATACCCCAAGTTCACCGCAGTCATCCATGCTGTCACCCCGCTGGTGTCTCAGTCTCAGCCCATTCTCAAGCTCCTGACAGCCGTGGCCAAGTCCCAGTACTGTGCTCAGGTACAAGCAACCAGCTCACATTGCAGAAGGAAGTGATTTTGGACACTGATACGGAAAGGATGTAGTTTGAATTGTGTAAAATGTTTTGCAACATGGTTTGTGTTAAGGGCTCAGGCCTACGATATACACCAATCAAGCCATAACATTATGACCACTGTCAGATGAGGTGAATAATATTGATTCTCATTACAGTGGCACTTGTCAAGGGGTGGGATATATTAGGTAGAAAGAGAACAGTCAGCTCTTGAAGTTGATGTGTTGGAAGCAGGAAAAATGGGCAAGTGTAAGGATCTGAGCAACTTTGATAAGAGCCAAATTGTGATGGCGAGATGACTGGGTCTGAGCATCTCCAAAATGGTGCATCTTGTGGGTGTTCCAGGTATGCAGGGGTTAGTATCTGCCAAAAGTGGTCCAAGGAAGGACAACCGGTGAATCAGTGACAGGGTCATGGGTGTTGAAGCCTAGCATGAAAGCTAGCCCATACGGTCCAATCCCACAGAAGACCTACTGTAGCACAAACTGCTTGTAAGTGCAATTAGTTTAAGTGAGTGATCAATCTCATTAAATCTGAAGGTTAATAATTAAAATTGAATCAGTCTCATTTGAATCATACCATTGAATCAGTCTCATTGAATCGTCTCATTGAATCGTTTTCATTGAATCAGTCTCATCATTAAATCACTCATGGAATCAGTCTCATTGGATCAGTCTCATTAATTAATACCATTAATTTTGGTGCTTAATAATAAATTACCAAACAGCTAAATTATGGTATATTCCAAATTATTATGATCACTTACCATATTACACAACCTATATGCACCTTTGAATTCTTTTGAGATTGTGACTTCATAAATATCGGAACACAAATAAACACACAGTTTCAACAATAAGTGAATTTATTGTAACAAAGATAAAAATGAATAATGTCAGTTGAAATATATACAAACAGTGAGATACCGGTATGTGTCTGTGTGTGTGAGATGTGTGTGTGTTGTGGGGAAGACAAAAGATTAGCTTTGTGTGCTAATTAAGATGTGTTTGTGTGTGTGGGGCCTGGTGACCACGTGTTTCTAAGTACAGCAAGAGAGTTAGCTTTGGTTGCTAAATGAGATGTACTGGCCACGTGTTGAGCCACAGGTTAGCCTTGTGTCATTAGCTAAGACAAAGGAATGCTAGCTAAGATGTGTTTTTGTGTGTGAGGCCTGGTGAGCTAGCTTTGGTTGCTAATTAGACAAAAGAATTAGCCGTATGTGGCTAGCTAAGGGGGGGGGGTGTCACCACGTGGGGTTTGAGAACAAAGGATTTAGCTCTGGTTGCTAGCTAAGATGTGTTGGCCACGTGTGGAGACACAGATTAGCCTTGTGTCGCTAGCTAAGACAAAGGAATGCTAGCTAAGGTGTGTTTGTGTGTGAAAGGCCTGGTGACCACGTGTTTCTAAGTAAAACAAGAGAGTTAGCTTTAGTTGCTAACTGAGGTGTGTTTGACCACGTGGTAAGGCCTAACAGTCCTTTGGAGACAATACAGTTATCTCTGGATGCTAATAAGATAGAAGAATTAGCCGTAGCAGCTAATCCACTAGCTTTATAACATTACCAAATTCACTGAAATCTTGATGAGGTCCAGATATGTGTAAATAATGAAATTAAAGTGTTAGAAAGAAAGAGAGAGCATGCAAAACCTATTAAACAATTGAGAGATTAAAACAAAATAGAACATTCATCAATTCAACATGCTGCGTGTTTACAGTGTACACATTTAAACCGTTCCTGAATTTAAATTCACACTTCATAAAAGCTAATTCCTAAGACTAGGTTTTTGCCCAAAATGCCAAGTCTTACTTCAGTATCTCGACTTTTTTTTGTAGAAAGCAGAGAATTCTTGGAGAGGCTGAGTTTCAGAGGAGTCTGTGGAGACTTCTGTAGGAAACGGAGAATTCTTGGTCCGACGCTTCGTAGCTCGTGGGAAGAAAACTCTGATTAAACAATGTGCACAGCTTTCAGTTAGAAGGGATCCAGCCACTTCTTACTTTAAATTAACTACTTTGGGCTGCAGTCTTGTACGTACTTATAAGGAACAAATGGAAACCGGTTGTAGCTCAAGTTGAGTTTAAAATCGCGCGATTCTAGGATCAACCGTGGCCAAAGGTGAAAGAAAAGCGCGAAACTCTGATTCTTGAGGAGAAGAAAAGACGTCTTTATCAGCAGAGCAAATCTGTTTGTGTCCAGACGGCTTGAGATCCAGACGAGAGAGAGGAGGAAGCGGAAACGTGTTCCGTTACTTATGCCTTCCTGGAGGGTGTGACGTTGGTGATCCCACCCAGGCGTGACGTAGGTCAACGCGGAAGTTGGCTGGGAGTTGTAGTCCTTAGACGGACTGTTGTAGTTCTTAGACGGACGGTACCTACATGCTGAAAAAGCTAATGCTGATGCCTTTCTGTTTTAGCCAGCATTCACTTGTTCAGAAGTTTTTGCCCATTTTTCCTGCTTCCAGCGCATCAACTTCAAGAATTGCCTGTTCTCTTGCTCCCTAATATATCCCACCCCTTGACCGGTGCCATTGTAATGAGATAATCAATGTTATTCACTTCACTTGTCAGTGTATATCCAGTGCAAGTCTGCTGCACTGGAGACCTTTTTTTCCCCCCTCCCAAGTTGTTTCATAACTTGTTTTGCACTTGAAAACAATAAACTTCTGCAAATGTGATTTCAAATCTTTATGCATGAGGATGCCTGGTCTTGCCACTCCTGACTGCAGAAACCCAGTTTGATCCTCTGCGAATAAATAAGGACTCAGTCCCCTCGATCGCCCCGCGTTTCCATGGTATCCATCAGGACTGTGAAGCTGACTGCCCTGGGAATGAAAAATGTATTGATTCCTTTCTGAGAGAGTAAGACCAAGTCAGAAGGGGGGAAAAGATTGAAGGAGATAAAGAAAATGGGGGACAGAAACCCAGAGAGCAGGACAGATTAATTAAAATACACCACGTCCTCACTGACTGTATGAAGTGCGATGTGTGCATGCACTTGGCTGCCTCTCGTGTCCTTTCTCCCAGCTGAAGGGCTCAGCCTTTTGTTTTCTCTCAATGGAACACACTCGTCGAGTGAAGTGGAGGGACGGGAGGAGTAATCATGTGAGTGCCCTTTGCTTCCCTTAATCAGGCTGAGGCTTTCCTTCGCTCTGGGAAGCGGAACTGCAGGAAGGAGAGATATAAATAAACAAGGGAGAGAGAAGGAGAAGGCGAGAGCTGTTTCTCAGTCGGTTCTGGCAAGCGAGCTCACACCAGTGTTCCACTGTGAGCTGCCGTTCCTGTTTGTGTGAGGGCGAGCGTGTGGATGTGTGTGTGCAAGAAAGAGCGAAGCAGTCACACACATACTTCCACCCCCAGAACAAGGGGAAGCTGATAGAGATACCATCTGCCTTTCAGCTTCTCCAGTTAGCGTCAGAGGAAGGAGCAGCTAATCAGTGTTAAAAATACACCTCGGTAACTGTCTGTGCGGTGCCTCACAGCGTTCTTAATCACACAACCTGTGCTTCTTTTTTTTTTTTTTAAACACTATTTACAGTCTGAATTTGGTAAAATGCTGTAATCAAAGTGCTTTTTAAACTGAGCACTCTCTTTTCATTTTCTTCTTTCCTGTGAGCAAGATGCGCTCAGTGCTTGCAGCAGGACCTTTGCTGTGTTTGGGGCTTCAGGGGGTTTAAGCTGGAGCTTGTTTGTTATTTCAGAATAGATTAGATGCTGTGTGGTAGGTTAAGCCTTCAACATTTAACATTTATGAGATTTGATGGTGGAAAAGGCAGTTGCAAGAGCTCGGTGTGTTTCGACACTTCAAGGTGATGAAACATAAATTAGTCAGGAGCTGTGATTGTGTGCTTTGCAGGAATGTAGCTTTTGTTTAACCACAGCTTTTATTTTTATTTGTTCCTCCATTGTAGCTTCGTGAACTTATTAATCACCACTTCAAGCTCCCGTAAAGCTGAAACGCTTTTTGTACTACAAGGTTTCTTACTTTGTAATGGAAACATGATTGACCTGTCAATTCAGAACACTTCCCTTATTGTCTTCACATTCAGGACTCATAACATAGTCACGTATTTTAGATATATTGCTTTGCAGAGATCACAGAAGGCTAATTTTGTTTTAATATTTCTCTTCAGCTTCCACCAAAATCTCTGCCGGTGCTTTTAATACCGCTAAAGCTTTAAGCTAAAGTGGGTGCAGTTACCAAACGTCTTCAGAGCAGGATTAAAATCAAATATCAGAGCAAAATTAAAGACGTAAATAAGAACCGAATTTCTTTTTGATGATCATATCAGGGTTGTTTTTTCCTGTCTGATTCTTCCTTTCATCCGTTGTCCTCTCTCCTCCCCTCCCTTTCCTGTTTTTTTCCCCTCTCTATTTCTCAGATTATTGTATTGTGGAATTGCGACAAGCCCTTACCTGCCAAGCACCGATGGCCTGCCACCTCTGTGCCTGTCATAGTCATCGAAGGAGAGAACAAGGTAGGTCTTCTGGAAATATTCTTACTAACACACACACACACACACACACACACGCTCTCCAAACTGTCAGTTTAAGCCACTGGGGGTCAGAGTGAACTTTTCTCATCTCATCTCATCTCATCTCATCTCATCTCATTATCTGTAGCCGCTTATCCTGTTCTACAGGGTTGCAGGCAAGCTGGAGCCTATCCCAGCTGACTACGGGTGAAAGGCGGGGTACACCCTGGACAAGTCGCCAGGTCATCACAGGGCTGACACATAGACACAGACAACCATTCACACTCACATTCACACCTACGGTCAATTTAGAGTCACCAGTTAACCTAACCTGCATGTGTTTGGACTGTGGGGGAAACCGGAGCACCCGGAGGAAACCCACGCGGACACGGGGAGAACATGCAAACTCCACACAGAAAGGCCCTCGCCGGCCACGGGCCTCGAACCCGGACCTTCTTGCTGTGAGGCGACAGCGCTAACCACTACACCACCGTGCCGCCCTGAGCTTTTCTCAGTTTCTTTAATTAGCGTAAATGTTGATAAGTAAAAATTGCATTCAATAAAATTAGAGCAGGTAAATATTGGGTGGAAAAGTGATGCAGAAAACTGTTGTCTCTCTCTGTTTTCAGTCAGCATGCAGATTTAAGCTCAGTATATCTACACACACACACACACACACACACGTTCAGCATGCAGGGAAGAGGGGATAAGCTTTCCGTTGGCTTTATGGACAGTAGAGGAGTGTGCCAGTCAGCTTGTGGTTTGCTGTGTTTGTGGCTGTCTTGTTTACTGAGGTGTGTGTGTGTGTGTGTGTGTGTGTGTGTGTGTGTGTGTGTGTACGTAAGTGCCAGCATGTGTCAATTCCCAGCCAGATCAGGGAAAGGGTGCAGAGGCACGACTGACCAAGCTGCGTGTGTGTGTGTGTGTGTGTGTGTGTGTGTGTGTGTGTGTGTGTGTGTGTGTGTGTGTGTGTGTGTGAGCAAGACATTTCTGCCTGAAGCAACTCAGCACACGAACACACACATTTATTTGTTTTTGGTTTACTCGGTATGTCACCATATGTGTTTACAGGGCACTTTTAAATATTTATTGTATTTTAAGCAGACGCTATTTTCCAGCAGAACTCTGGAAGCAATATAAACATGGAAGCGATAATTTTGGCTGTCAACTGGGATAGAAAATATTTCTGATACAGCTGATTGAAATGTTTTGGGGGTTTTTTTTTGTTTTTTGATGGTTTTTTTTTTAAATCTGTATGTTATTCTTATTACTCATAGTTGATAGATCAGTGGATGGATAGGGTGATAGATTTATTCATCCCTGAGGGAAATTCACAGCATAAAAATATGTATTTTTACAAGGGATCAATAAAGTTCTATCTAATCTAATCGCTAAAATACAGAAAAGAAACCAAGCTCGCATTAGTTGACATGATGTAACCACACAGACACTTGCATTAGAGCTGCTCTGTGTTTCTCTCAGGGCAACGTTGTTACCTTTACATTTCCTCCATCGTAAATCCAGTGTGCTGACGAGCTTATTAAATATCCAGTAACAACTCAAATGGTTTTGTAACATGCTTTACACATTGAAGTTTGAAGCTATATTGAAATCAAAGGGTCAAACTCCTTTTCCCCGTGCTTATCATTTTCTTGCAAAACAGATGCTAACACAAAGTTAACTAGCACCATTCCTTCTTTCGTCATATTCCTGACTCAGTGTCAGCTTGTTGCACTCCTGACTGCGAAAACAGAAAATCTAAATGATGATACCGTAGTTTTCATCGCATGCCATCACGACAACGGTGTTGAACAGTAATGAAAATATCAGCAATCACAAAAGTAAATAAATCCACTTTGTTTTATTTCATAACTTATCCCATCATGCATGGGCAGGTCAGAGTGAAGATGCAGTTGTTATCCTTTGCTGACGGTTTCCTATGATTGATTGCTGGTTCAAAAGTTTATAGTTTATATATATATATATATATATATATATATATATATATATATATATATATATATATATATATATATATGTGGGTCCGTCTCAGAAACTGGTCTCTCATTTGGGACATTATGGTCAAAAAAAATTTTTTTTCTAATTTTACTTTTTTTTTTGCATTTACCTAACACTCAATGTTTCTTTTGTCATGTTTAATAAGAATAAAGATAGCATCTTGCTTTATCTGGCCTCCACTGTGGAAAAATTTTTTGATTACAATTCAAATGCTTTTGTAAAACTGATTTACATATAAAATAACTCCATCATGAAGAATTAAAGCCCCTCCTTCACAGAGGAGTGAAAATATTGAATAAATTTCCTCTTTTTGATTGCTTGGGTTAAAAATGCCAAGTTATGGTGACTGAATTGATTATTCACTTAAATATGAATAATACGATACATTTTGGGTATTTGATATGGCGAAATAGGACACAATGGAAAAATCAAGAACACACCGGAAAGATGAGAATAACGGCGCTGGTAAAAGAACAGCGACTGTACCGGCTGAAGGTCGTGCGGGTCTCTACTGCGGCGCGCAAGCGATGGGACATCGCTACCGCACCGGACGGAGCAAAATGACTGGCCATAGATTCTATCAAAAGTTCAATCTAAATTGATGATGGTTGCAAAATATTGGCCAAAAATACGCAAACACTACGAAATATGAAAGTAAGATGAAAAAGAAACATTCTATTGCCTTATACTGCAAGACTAAAACAAAATAAAACTGTCAAAACTCACCTTTTCAGAGATGATGTCCGAACAGATCACCCGCGTAACAGAGAGCCCGCAAATGGAAGCGCGATCGACTTCTAACTGTTGGAGTGAAAAATTCCATTCTACACATGCAAATTGTTAATGTGTGTCCTTCCCCGCACACAAATAACACGCTACGGTAAAAAATAGACCACAACTCATTTTATAGCTCAGAAATTCATACAAGACCAGCTACCATCGTAACATATTCTGTAAGAAACATATTCTATACCTAGCTTTCAGCTTTCGTTTTAAAAAACAAAATTGCAGATTTATAACTAAATGTTTATATGGCGTAGTGATTTTAAGTTACTACTTTTGGTGAGATAGTGACCTTGACCCTGAGGCTTTCCGTTTAGATCAAAACACATGATCGTATTGGTTTTGGGTATGCGGAAAATGGAGTTACATGGTGATCAAATATTTTGCATGATGTTTTATTACGGTTATGATTATTCTGCGAGCGCACCAGTCCTTAGGTGTATAAAGTTACAACTTAATACAATTAGTGATAACTGTAGACTTTTCAGTGGATTACAACCTTTTTAAGGGAATGCGATGTAGTCAACCATTTATCAGGTCCCAGATCAAGCTGCCATTTTTCCACAAATCTGCAGAATTTTTGCCAAATTCTGAATAGAGTATTCACATCAAAGATTTAGTTTTATGTGTATTATTTCTTTCATCATTTTATTTCAAATTAAAACCAACATCACCATTCAAAACTGTATAGTTTATTGACTGTGAGTATATTTACTGGGGTACCCCCACAGTACCCAGTTTCTGAGACAGACCCATATATATATATATATATATATATATATATATATATATATATATATATATATATATATATATATAAAATAAGCATACAGAATGCAAGCAATCGAAGGAATAGGACACTTATTATGAATGTTGAAGTCAACAAATGATGAACCCTGAAACAAGTAAGTAAAGCGCAGTGTTCTCCCCAGGGATTTCAAATAGCATGCTGGTAAACTGTCATTTTGAAATAGCATTTTGCTTCTTGAAATAGCGTCAAAATCCACCCTATATATTTCATAAATACATTGTCAGTAAACAGGAAGTCGATGTACGACAGACCTGAAATGGTACACACGGTATAGAACCCCAAGCTGAAGCTCAGTACCAAATATCAAGCAGTTGTGATTTGTAGTTGCTGAGAAAAGTGCTACGAAAATTTTGTAAATCCACCCTATATGTTTCGTAAATACATTCAGTCGGTAAACAGGAAGTCGATGTGCAACAGTCCGGAGAGCGTTACACACAGTATAGAACCCCAAGCTGAAGTTTGGTACCAAGTGGCTATGATTTGTGGTTGCTGAGAAAAAGGGTGTTTTGGATGGACGGAAATACGGAGATACAGACGGACGGACGGACAGAGGTAAACCAGTATAAACACCACCACCCCAACCCCCACCTTTGGAGCAGGGGTATAATAATGATTTATTTCAGCTTTTATTTCTTTCACCACATACCCAGTGTCTCAGAAGTTTACATATACTTTAGCATTTGGTAGCTTTGCCTTTAAATAATTTAACTTGCGTCAAACATTTTGTTTTACGTTCCACAAGCTTCTCAAAATAAGTTGCTGGAATTCTGGTCCATTCCTCCAGACAGAACTGGTGTGTCTGAGTCAAGTTTGTAGGCCTCCTTGCTCACACATGCTTTTTCAATTCTGCTCACAACTTTTTTTTTTTTTTAATCAGGTTGTGGTCAGGACTTTATGATGGCTGCTCCATCTTGACTTTGTTGTCTTTAAGCCATTTTGTCCCAACTTTGAAGGTATTCTCGCAGTCATTCTCCATTTGGAAGACCTATTTGCGACTGAGCTTTAAATTCCTGGGTTATGTCTTGATGTTGCGTCAATATGTCCACATTTCCTTCCTCATAATGCCATATATTTTGTGAAATGCACCCATCCCTCCTGCAGCAAAGCACCCCAATTACATGATGCTGCCGCCCCCATGCTTCACAGTTGGAATGGGTTTCTTCAGCTTGAAAGCTTGCAAACTGTAATTTGGCTTTTTATGGTGATTTTGGAGCAGTGGCTTCTTCCTTGTTGAGCAGCCTTTCATTTAATGTCAATATAGGACTCCTTTTACTGTGCATATCGATACTTGTCTATCTGTTTCTTCCAGCATCTTCACAAGAGCCTTTACTGCTGTTATGGGATTTTGTTGATTTGCAGATTTCATGCTATGCCATGTTCGAGATAGAATGCGTCTCCTTCCTAAACGATATGATGGCTGTGTGGGTCCGTAGTGTTTTTATGTTTGCATAAAATTGTTTGTACAGATAAACATGGTACCTTCAGGCATTTGGAAATTGATCCCAAGGATGAACCAGACTTGTGGACGTCCACAATTTTTTTCCTTTTTTTCTGAAGTCTTGGCTGATTTCTTTTGATCTCTCCATGATGTCAAGCAAAGAGGCACTGACTTTGAAGATAGGCTTTAAAATACATCTACAGGTACACATCCAGTTGACTCCAATTAGCCTATCAGAAGCTCAGTGCCTTAAGCCTTGACGTTTTCTGGAATTTTCCAAGTTGTTTAAAGTCACAGTTAACTTACTGTATGTAATTTACTTCTGACCCACTGGAATTGTGATGGTCAATTAAAAGTGAAGTAATCCGTCTAAACCACTATTGGAAAAGTTATTCATGTCATACACAAAGTAGACGTCCTGAACGACTTGCCAAAACTATAGCTTACTAAGACAAAATCTGTAAAGGCTAAAAAATGAGTTTTAATGGCTTCAATCTAAGTGTAAACTTCTGATTTCAACTGTATATTTTTAGGTTTTTGGGTTTATTTGTATACACGCTTGGTCTCTTGGGTATATATAAACATCTGGCTATTTTATTCTAATCAAACTGGCGAAGTCGGAGAGCTCAACACATAAGAAGCAGGAATCTGAAATCCGTTACACAACCTTAATGTTTTCACCGTACTCATCGCAATTCTGTATTTGCAATACTAAAACGTACGGTTACAATGGTGTCTGTCTTTTAATGTAAATATCCTCATGACATTCAGACTCCTTTCTCAATCTGTCAGTAAAATTGTGTGTAAAAGTTGAAACCACACAAAAAATTTCTGCCAAATTTACAAAAGTTTCAGAAATGCTGATTTTCCTTGTACAAGGAAAATGTGTATGTTGATGAATGCCAGTGACTCGTAAATTATCAAACGCGTGAATGACATATGTGATTTGCGTTCAGTGACGCCCACAAAACTGCATAAAAGGCAATCCTCTCACAGCTGAAATGATGAATGTAAGGCAAAAAGAAGACTTTCTCAGAGGAAAAATTGAAACTTATTTTGAGTTTATGCCGATTAAAAAATTATTTAGCAACATAACGGCAACTGAAAGGCCAAAATGTTGACTGAAATTACAGAAAAGGTGAATTCCATGTGAATTAAATGAGGTGGAAAGAATAAGGTTTGACATGAAAACAAATAGAAGGGCACTCGGAGAGCGCAGACCTTTGCCAAGGACACTAAACTCTTCTGTGATATTTAAATGTGCAACCACAACCACTTTATATGTCTGAATATATTTCCAGAACTATTAGAACTAGCCTACACGTGTATCCGAGAGGATTGCTGGTAGCCGTGAACATGGATTATCATATGGAGTCATCATATTTCTACATTGGTTATGTTTCGTCACTACTGAACTTTAATGCCATCTACGAGATTTTAAAATGTATGGTGTTGTTGAGTGCAGACTTCCATCAAAGCCAAATGCTGTATCTCATAACGTTAGCAAAAGAGAAAATAAATTTGTGGCTCCACCCTGTGACTCGGATCCACACCAAAATTTAATGGGTTCGTCTTTGGCCCATGCTACACCCTTCGACCAAGTTTCCTGGAAATTGGATTGGTAGGTTTTGCACAATCCTGCTTACAGACAGACAAACCAGCCTCACCGAAAACATAACCTCTTCAACAGGGATAAAACTGTACCCAGGTGATTGTTAGAACCTGCTTAACTGTTTAATGTTTTTTTGGGGGGGTTGCTCAAAACGAAGTCTCAGTGACTCTCTAGAAACCCCCTGCTCACTCCTTAATGTCGTAACAGAAGAGCAAGAAAGGCATGTGTCCGCATGCGAATGGTCTGTAGGACACTAGGGAACAGATGACACATTACAGTCGAGACAAACCAGATCGGTCACTTATCGGTCGCTTGGTACTGGCTTTAATCAAGTGTTGCACAGCATTAAAAGAAGATGCCCGAGACCTTCCTCCTTTTATACAGCAGCATTCTTAATTAAATGACTGGTCTTATTTATCATAAGATATGGATTTATTTTGGTTTGCTTTCTTTTTTCTTTAGTTAATACCATTTAATAAAAATGACGCATCATTAAGTTTGTGTGTACTGTGTAATGTAAAAATACGCAAGCTATTTAAACCTGACAGCATACAGTAATCATTATCTAAGGGTGTGTGTATATATAGTAACTCATCACGATTTATATGATTTGAAACCGGCCAAGTAGAGGTTTACATTAGTTATTCGTCTTGTGTGCAAATTTACACACATTCAGGAGCAGGAGTAGGACACGAACATTTTTCTGGAATTATGGGATTTTCTTGAATACCAAATATCTTATGTAAATGCTTGTATGAAAGATTTACAAATAAACCCATCCATATGGAATGTGAATATTTTGTGGACTTGCGCACACACACGCACACATAAAACGCAGCTTTGTTTACAAACCAAAAGATGAAAGAGACACAAGTTTAAAGCTGGGGTCAGGATTGGGGGTGCTATACTGTTTTTGTTTCGAGGATTCTGCAGGTGACTGTGCTCAGGGCTACGAGTGTGTTTAATGTGTGTGTGTGTGAGATGGTTGTGTGGGAGGCTTTGTTTGACTTGAGCAGCTATCATAGCCATGTTCATACTCAGTGCTTTAAGGCCTGTGTGTTTCTCTGCATCTCATTAAAATTTGTATTTCTGACCTGCTCATAGTGAGACTCTTCGCATTTACTCACCACACACACACACACACATGCACGCACACACCTGCCAGGATAAAAATGTAAAGCCTATAAATATTCCAACAGTTCAGTTGGAGGAAAGTTTTTCAGATTAATGACCAGACTGAGGACCGACCCGTGAAAAGATAAGGAATGATGTTTTTTTCTTTCTCATGCTGTGCAGGTGATGAGCAGTCGCTTTCTGCCTTATGAGAGCATCCTCACTGATGCTGTGCTGAGTCTCGATGAGGATACGGTGCTCTCAACCACAGAGGTGTGTTTTTTTGTTTGTTTGTTTTTCTTTCCCCTCCACATTCATATGTCTGTGTGTATCTTCGAAGGAACGTGCTGCTGGTGTGTTGAGCTGTGTCAGCAAAACGAAGCCCAATCCTCCACCTCTCTCGTCTCCAACTGCTGTTTGGCTCCACATATGAATCAGATAGATAGATAGATAGATAGACAGACAGACAGACAGACAGACTGTATAGATATACACACACACACACACACACTTACTCCTGAGCATTTCTTTGCATAATACGGATTACTACGGTTGTGGAATAGGGCTATTTACTGTATGTTTATTATTTACTGTTTGATCTCAAACGCATTAAAGAAGGCAAGAAATTGCACTAATTAGCTTTTGACGAGGCACCTGTTAATTGAAAAGCATTCCAGGTGACTATCTTGTGAAGCTGGTTAAGATAATGCCAATAGTGTGCAAAGTGTCAAGGTAAATGCTGGCTACTTTGAAGAATCTAAAATATGAAATATGTTTACTCCATATTTTCCATATGTTATTTCATATTTTTGTTGTCTTGTTCATGTCCAAACTTTTGACCCGTACTGTACATAAGTTTGCTAACCTGCTAGTGAAATAGTAGGACTGCATTAAAAGATACCTGCTAGTGAACTAGTAGTACTGCATTAAAAGAAAGTGCAGTGAAAAACTCAATTACTAAAAGCATAAAAACTCAATTCTAGTAATACTTTAAAAAATAATAATAATAATTAAATGTTCAGTCCATTTTAACATCAAATCTGCTGCTTCCAGTCAGAGTTTATAATGTTAGACAAACTTATCATGATAGCGCAGATATTTCACTAAAGTATATTGTGACATCGTCACGATATCAGTATTATATTGGCATACTGCCCAGCCTTAGTATCTGTCTGTGATAAGGCTGTAATTAAGGTATTTCCATGTACATGTTGGTCCATAACTACTAATTCTACCAACAGTCTCTGAAAGATTAATTATACTTTTAAAATTATCATTTTAAATTATTAAAAATTTAGAGCACAATGTACAAAATAATATTCCTTTAGACTAACAACTTCTAGGTCTACAAACTACTTTAAAAATTGTCTGAACAAGCAGTGTGTGTGTAGGTACTCGAGTCCCAGAGGTACCAAACTGTCTGTTGTTCCTCAGCAGTTCTCATTCTTCTAGTCGTCCATTTGTTGACTGATTTTGTATCGGCCCTTCTTCCTGTGAAATGTGTAATATTAGGCTGAGTTTGTGAATGCAGCTGTCTGTGTTCTCTGTTGTTGGGCATTAGTTCATAGTCTCATTAATTCACTCTCGTGTGTGTGTGTGTTATAAGGCTGTTCGTTAATTCAGGGATTTTATATCCAGCCAAGGTTCGGGCTCTGACGCGTTTGATGTCTTTCAGTAATTATTTGTTTAAAAGCTTTGATCTGAGGAAAAAGGAGGGCATCTAGCAGCAGTGCCCTTGAAAGTGTGCAGTGCGTTATTCGCTTGCACTGGGTAACTTTCTTGAGATCTGTTTATGCTGTGAGGCTAATTTCCACCTGCTCACAAGTCTGGCTATTAGTCGTATGGTTTCCGTTGTAAAAGGCAGATAGTCATAGGCATGTTGAATTGTTGCTCATGCAGCTTCTCTTTCATTTCTTTTTTTCCACAGGTGGATTTTGCCTTCACGGTATGGCAAAGTTTCCCAGAGAGGATTGTGGGATACCCTGCCCGCAGTCATTTCTGGGACAGTAATAAGGAGCGCTGGGGCTACACATCCAAATGGACCAACGATTACTCCATGGTTCTGACTGGAGCCGCTATCTACCACAAGTACTGACCTAACTGGCCATGTTAACCTGCATTTTCACATAATAGGGACTAGGGCCTGACCAGTAAATCTGCAGGCTCGGTATTATTAGTGAATATGAGCTAATTGATGATAAATCTGTGTCAGCGTTTATAGCAGCTGATAAATTACAATTACAAAAGAAACCGAAAGATGGAAGATGGATCCTTTAACCATGTTATGAGTGTTATTGCATAGTTTGTCCAACAGAGGGGACACTGCAACTCCACTGTTGGCAACACACGTTTCCCAACAATCAGCTGACCCAAGCAGAGTTTAGCGGAATAGCAACAATGTATCAAACAGATGAAAGCGTTCGGCTATTTAAAAAACAAACCAAAAAAAAAAAGTTTTAGTTGTACACAAATTAATAGCATTTATGTACAAATTGTATTTTTTTTTTCGTTTTAACTGAAATTATTTTTGTACAGTTCCTCCATAATAAACAAAGTCTCAAAGTATTTCATAGTTATATATTAACATCATATATGCTATATTTGAGTGCTGAAGACGGATTAAACTTTTTTCCAACTAAGTAGGCGATACCTTGAAAACAACTAATAAATGTGCATGTTTCCTGATGAATAGTGATGTATATGAGTCTAATTAAAGTAATTCTGTTGTATACATAGTTCAGAATGTGTTTTTTTTTCATGTATGTTTATGTATGCTTGATTATTTTTGTAATATTCACAATATTTTAATACATTTTCTATTGGAACGAAGACGTTTGTCTTGGGCATCGGCAAATAATATCGCTTATTGGAAATCACAGCTCTTTATCAGTATCTGTGCCAAAAATCCCTTCTTGGTCTGGCCCTAATAGAAACCTTATTACAGGATCTCATATCAAATAACTTCAGGATGATAGTAATTTACTCTCTCACTAGCCTTTAACAAAAAAGAGTGAAATAACAGTTTGCTATTTACTGTTATGCTCAGTAGCTAAACTAAACTGGCAAATACAAATATCAGTTTAAATGTTAGCTGTTGGATCCCCATAGCTGACTGGCTTTAAAATAAATTCTGAATGTTGCTGTACGCTATGTTTGCTTGTCTCCACGTTTTCAGCTTGTAAATGTGTGTCTAGCAAGTTGTGTGTGCGTTTTGAGCTTAAGCCTATTGCCTGACATGATCTTGCATAAGATTATTATTCATATGTTTCAGTTCCTCTTAAATTCTGCATTGTGCTGACAGCGGTGGCTAGAAAAAAATGCTTACTCTCAGATTTGATTTTGTTTTCCAGATATTACCACTACCTGTACACCCACTTCCTGCCCAGCAGCCTCAAGAACATGGTGGACCAGCTCGCGAACTGTGAGGACATCCTGATGAACTTCTTGGTGTCGGCCGTCACAAAGCTGCCACCCATCAAAGTGACACAGAAGAAGCAGTACAAGGAGACCATGATGGGGCAGGTATGAAAAATTCAGGAGTTAAGTTAAGAATTCATATTGGGTCTCTGTTTCTGTCTCCAAGTGGCCATTCTTTATTTATTTTCTATGTTCCAGTTCATGTTACTGTATTTAACACGTTTATTGCTTACTATTGATTCTATGTTGGGTGTTAAAGGGTTACTTCAGCATTTATTAACTTAATCTCCATCGACAGTGTATGTATGATTACCACAAACAATAATTTTGACACGTTTTCCTGTGCAGAGAAAAGAACTAGGTGTTTCTAGGCGTTTTTGTGTCTGCTTCTCTGTCGCTTTCTTTCTGGTGTCCATTTCTATCGTCGTCTTAGAAAGATGGTAGCCATGCTGTCCTGTTTGCACTAGCTGAGTAGTTCTTGGTTGAAGATGGTATTAGGCCAAAATATTTGCAGTATTTTCCATAGACTTTGTGTGGAAGGCTTGGCAGCTTGTGCCAATCGCTTTCTGTCATTCTCCAACATTCAGAGCTGTAGAGCATGGTGGACAGGACACAGCTCTCAGCTTGGAGTTGGTGCTGTACAAGGATCCACTGGTGCTCCCGATTGGGGCTTGGGCACAGGGCTAACAACCCAGTCCTGTAAAAAAAGGTGTGTTTTAGAAACCGCTATAGAGGAAATAAACATTACTGTGTGGGACGGACTTCTAGAGTCATCAAAAGGTACTTGCATGAATGGCATTAGTGAAAGTCATAAGAAAGCTACTGATGAGAAGATTGAAGTGCTGAACGCCAAATACAAAAAGTAGTCTTGTATCTGAAAGGTTAGATTATACAGATTATAGATTAATCACAGGCATTCGATTGAAGGATTCATGTGAACGCTTTTAAAAAATATATACATGTTGCGGAAGCGGACGACAACAATGATGACCCTGAAGCAAATGTGTCAAGTTATGTCAAAATTATGTCGTTTTTTTTTTTGTTCTTTTTACAAACTGCAAAAATGTGTTGGAATTATTGTCCATCATAATCACTCAAAAGGATAAAACCTACTGGGGTATGCCTTTGATTCCTTTAAAATGCATTTTAATGTATATTTAATGTATCTGTACATAAAGGGCCGAAAGTTTGTGGACACCTAACCGTCACACCCATGTTTGTTCCCCAAACTGTTTCCACAAATTTGGAAGCACACACTTGTACAGAATGTTTTTGTGTGCTGTAACATTAAGATTTTCCTTCACTAAAATTAAGAGACCCAAACCTGTTCTAGCATGACAATGCCTCTGTGCACAAAGCAAACTCCCATGAAGACACGGTTTGCCAAAATTGGAGTGGAAGAACTTGAATGTCCTGTACAGATCCCTGACTTCAACCCCGCTGAACACCTTTGGGATGAACTGGAACGCTGACCGCACCCCAGACCTCCCTCACTCAACATCAGTACCTGATCTCATTAATGCTCTTGTTGCTGAATGAACGCACATCCCCATAGCCACACTCTAACATCTGGTGGAAAGCGAAAGGGGACTAAATCTTTAATGGGATGTTCAACAAGCACATATTGGTGTGATGGTTAGGCGTCTACATACTTTTGGCTATATGCTAATGTTGTTTCATTGCTGAAATTTGTCTGACTTTGAGCCACTCTGTTCTCTTTCCAGTCATCCCGGGCGTCTCGCTGGGCAGATCCAGACCACTTTGCCCAGCGCCAGACCTGCATGAACAAATTTGCCAGCTGGTTTGGCTCTATGCCTCTGGTCCATTCGCAAATGAGACTGGATCCGGTTCTGTTTAAAGACCAGGTCTCCATCCTGCGTAAGAAATACAGGGAAATTGAGCGCCTCTGACCAGACGAGCGCCCCCTACTGAGCGTGCAGCAGGGGGCACTGGGATACTCGGTGGAAAGCAGGAGGACTGAGGCACAGGAGTCTGCAGCTGTCACTGCTCCACTTTATTCCACTTAGCGAACTGTTAGTGACTAGTCTGGCAGAACGTGAGCACTCTCTGGGCTCTTACACATACACACTCAGAGCACACTTTTGACCACAAGACTCTGAAAGAATGGGTATTGTTTTTGTTTTATTTTGTTTTTTTAAATGAATGCCATAACGGACAGACGATCCTTTATCGCCAGCACGAGAGAATATGGTAGAAGGCAGGAGGGATGCATCAATGTGTCTTCACACACATCTAGATCAAGCTACATCAGGATCTGAACCACAAGTCATCCTCACCTCCAAGTTTCAGGAACATGCCAACATTTCCATGCGTTTGTCTCATTCTTCACCCCTTGCACATGAAGACCTGGAGAATTGATCATTTGTATGTGTACACTTTCCATATCTTATAACAGCTGGTAATACTTATTCAGTTCTTTTGATCATTTCAGTACTTTAAATAAACAGTATAATATATTTTACAGGACATAATCACATAATCAGAATTCACTCTTTTGCAAGACAAATTTTGCAAATTGTTTTTCTTCATTTTCTCAGTGCTAGTGTCGAAGCTTATTTAACTTGAAGTTTTCTTTCTTCTTCTTTTTTTTTAAATCTGTATTCCTTTAGTGCCAATATTCGTTAATTGCCTTTTGCTGCGATTATAGACATCTATGCATTGAATTTTCTGTACCAGTCCTGAAAGGTATGTTGTCTCTCGACAAGCCAAAATGTGGAACAATCCCACATCTGTTTTGATTAACTGGGCCACTGAAGTTGCCTGTGAAGTGCTCCTAAAGCACTCGGTGCTGATTGGGACACGATTCGTCGTGCACTTTAGGCCAAATTCCACCAAGCATCGTCGTTTTTCCTCTTTCTCTGCAGATTTGCTGAAGGATGAGATGAGTCGCGTGCTGGAGACATGGCACTGCCTCATTGTTTACGCATTATAGTCTTCAGTGTGATGCACATCTGTGTAAAAAACGTCTTCATCCATTTCAGTTTACCTGTTCACAAATCTGCGTTTTTAAGATTTAAATTGAACTTGCATCCTCTGACACTGATTTTATCATAGGAATGGTTTGATGATGATGATGATGATGATCAGACCTCTGTACTTCTTTGCAGTGCTGTAGTGTTAAGTGTTTCTGTCGGAGTAGAGCTCTTCACCAGTCCCTTTTGCACAGGTCCTTGAATGTGTGACGACTTGAAAGAGCAACGCGCTTTAATGGCCTTTTTTTTTGAAGGTGACTCAATTTAGTCAGCCAGCTGTGAGCCAAAGTCCTTCCTCACCCCTTTCATTCTTCCCCCCCTACAGTGACCATTACAATATTAACACACAACTGATACTCTTATCTTACAATTCCTCAAACACTACATTACATTTTTGTGTTCGACATGCAGTGAAATTAAATTTCAAATATTTCCATATTATTATTTTAATAGCAAAGTTCTGTGAATGCAAGGATTTTTTTATTATTGTTTTCTATTCTTTACTTTTGCAAGCTATTTACGTTTACAGATTACTTTTGTATTTGTAATTATCGACACATTTCCAGATAGACAAGTGACCGTTGAAGGTAATTGAGCAGGAAATTAAACATCCCAAAGCAAACCTGAATCTCTTCTGTATTTATTCATGTCTGTAATGTGTTTTAACCATCTTGATGTGGTATTTTGTAAGAATCCATTCTTACAGGGATGAGGTTTTGATTTACAGCGCCATGTTATGAATGCAGAGTAAAGACAATTTTCCAGAAGGTTTAGTCATGTTTAATTTCTCCGTCTATCTTTAAACATGACGAATAATGGTAATTAAAGAGTAATGGCTAATTCAGCTGGCAGGAACTGCTGGCACACATCTGGTGAATTGCTAAGTTCAGTAAACCCTCTTTATTTCATTTCATCTCATACCAAGTCTTGAGCTATGAATGAGTTGTTGTAACCATCTCATCTCATCTCATCTGACATTTTCATTTTCAACCTTGTACACTGATAAAGCCGACCGTTTGATGAACACAGCCTTGTAAATAAATACACTGTATTTATTTTCTTGCTAATGTGTATAGTATTCGCACTCGCGCAACCTGGACAGAATGTTCTGACATCTGTACGGCGTCAAAAAAGATCATTTTGTGCAAGATGTCCTTTTTGTTTCCTTCCAATTCAAACTGACGAGAGTATGTGCTGTTTGTCCAGAATACACCCTGGGCCTGTAACTTGAACGTGAGGAGTATAAATGCAAGATCAGCCGATGATTGTGATTTCACGCAGTGTTAAGAATTTGTTCTGACGCTTTCATTGTTCACTGGCTTTTTTTTTTTTTTTAAATGCTCAGGCTGCTGCTACTGCCGTATAATCTGTCACCAAAGACTTGTGGTAACCAGCAGTCATAAGGGAAATGATTTTCTCCAGCTAATGTGCTATTTTAACAGTTCATACTTGGGTAATTTTCTGCCATCTTGTACCATGTTTGGTTCACACAATTCTGGGTCTAAGATTCTTCCTTTATAAAGCTGTAACTATTATGTCTGAATGAGACATTTTTTTAAAAGCTCCTGCATAACTTTGATTAGCAATAAGTAAAATAGCACTTAGACTCATGACATGGCATGACATTTCCCTGATTGTGCCTTTGATTAAATTTGGGCTCTGAATTTATGACCGTTTCACATTTAATGAAGAAGGGAAAAGTATGTTCAGATGTAACATGCCACATGTGCAGCTTCATATACACTGGAGTTTCACTTACAGAGAGCTCTCATTGGTTCAGTTTAACATCTACAGACTTGCATGACCACTTCAGACTACTTGCTCATCACTATCTGAGAACTGCTTTGGGTTTTTATTTTTAATAACATTACGACTTTGCACCCTCCTGTCCTCCCTCCTTTCTCCTGTAATTAACAAAATAATTTTTATAGAGATAATAAAAATGAAAATAGAATAATGCCACTTTTGTATGAATGATTTATAAGAAAACGAATAAAAGTCATATTTGATGGTAAGATGAGTGTGTTCACATTCTTTTGACACTTCCAGTATGTTGGAAAGGCAGTAGTTCAGAATAGTGTCCGTTCGCCTCCACTGTGATTATTGGCCAATCGAGACGTATGAACGAAATAGACAGAAACCAGTGGGATGTCACACACCTTTTCCTCAAGCACACACCTTCTCTATGTTGTACTGTAGCCATTAGTTTAACAGCATTTATATCATCAGGGTGTCTACAGGTTTGTCCAAGTTCATTTTAAGACTTTTTAAGACCATGTTCCAAAAAAAATTAAGACCAAATCTAAAGTCACGCAAAAACGTACTCTTTTGAAAAAAAAAACCTATATAATTTAATGTAACGTATTGTTCTTGTAAACATTCACCAGAAAACACTATTCTAGTAGAAGTACTTCATTTCTTTTCCTTGACAGGCATTCACACACTCGGAACACAATATAAGGAGGATAGGATAAACTTGTAACTATGTGACAATCAGAATGCAGTCACAATGTTTGAATCCAAGTCCATCCTTAAAAAAAAATCCGTTTCCTGTCCACCGGGTGAGCAAAAAAATTTTCAGTAGGGAGGGAGGGATTTTTTTTAAATGGATGGATAAGAAATCGCAATGCTGTGTTTGCTTTTTCTTTCAGTACTTTTTTATTACAAAAGCAGACACATTTAATAAAATGACAGTTTAATCAACTGAAACTTGTACAAAAACTTTAAGTTAGCATTTTAAATGCTGACTGCAACATTTGCAAAACTTTTACAAAGGTACTTAAAATGTTCGACACACGGACTTTTTGTAGTTCTAAATCGAGCGTTAGGCCTAGTTTGGATGAAATTACACTATTAAAATGATCACTGAATGATTTGTTTTTCTGAATCTTTACTATTTTGTTGTTCGCTAGAATACCATTTTGCGATTTCACACTTAAGCAAATGTTTGAAAACTCCGGATCGCCTTCCTTCATGGTGGCTGCCATTTTTTTGTGCCGCACGGCGCATGCGCAGAGCTGATTCGACAGGGCTTTCCACAAGCACCGGCTGCGGCTACACAATTAAGTCCAGCCGGCTACTTTAATGACTTATTTTTGTAGCCCACAGGCTCTAAATATTAATTTTCGATTTTAATAAAATTAAATGTTTATCTAACGGACTGATAATAATGTCAAACTGAACCGCACTCATTTAAGTTGTGATTTGCGCTGTTTGTACCGATAATAACCACAAATTCCCCACCGACTTCGTTGATCAAGGGAGAGTAACTCATCCGCGGCCCCGACATGCGGTGTGTGTGTGCGCGCACTCGGCGGAGGCAGTAGTGTGTCGGGGCCGTCGGAGGTGACATCAGAGGGAACAGAAGCAGAGATAACGCTTATTTTGTCTCCGGTAAACCAGTCTTCTCTCGTTCAATTACGTGCTGGCATCAAAAGACACCGTTGGTTGTAATTGAAACCAAACGGAGTCGTTGGAGTGTATTTGCATACACAAATGGAGAAATGTTCACTGAGTGTTTAATTGTGTAGCCCCACTGCAGACCGTTGTCGTTGTTAATTCATAGCATGCTCAGCTGCATGAATGTGTCATGCACCGAAAATAAGAGATTTACAAGCCAGGAACGCCTCATGATGCAATATGCAAGAAAAGAAAGATGATTTACTGCCATTTTACTTTGTATTTGAGTAAAGTGAATAAATAAATGGTCTGTGGAAAATACATTTAATCCTGGGAACTGCGTGCACAGGAGTTTATTATTAGTGATGCAGTGCTATGCATTGCAAACTATTGACTCCCATATAGGGAGCAAAGCACAGCAAACTCTTGTTCTTCCGTTTTTCATCTTCTGTACAAATTTCGATTTCGAATAACCCAATAACCGTACATCGCACACAGACAAACAATACATCAAAACGTGCCGCTCGATCGGACTCACTTTGTTCAGCATTCTACAATTTTTTTTCGCGACATAGTCGCGAAAAAAATCACAAAATTTCCCATTCATTTTCTATGGAATTAATTGAAAAAAATCGCACATTTTCAATGTTTTTCAAACATCCGCTGCTCTGGCATGCTTTCACCTAGATACATGATTCAAACTTTAAAACGGAGACAAACTTCTCCTGTGTGGATCTGGCATTCAACTTTTTTGCTAGGTTCTATACTTTTGGCTCAGTCCCAGCTCAAACACCATGATCAAATCTGGAGAAATTCAGGCTTTATAATGGGTGTCTATTGCGTTACACACCAGTGGAGCTCAGGAGTTTAGAGTGTAGGCAGCTTGGAAAAAAAAAAAGCTCTAACTTTCTCATTTAAACTGTGTTTTCAGCCACAATTTTCACTCTACACACATAATTTTCTCAAAAGTTGTAGTCACACTTGTCTTGATTCACATGTGTCTACCTGAGCGATAGGATTTACAGTTTTTGAATGAGAAGCCTGAAAGTAAGGAGAGAACAGCCGATCTGCCTCATAGACTCCCATTATAAACGTGGCAGCGCTTTGACTGCAAAATCAGAAAAGTCACTTGTTTTTAACTCGCTCTAGTGTCCACATTTTTTACACTAGGGACAAAAAACTTACATCAATGTGTTCATGGGAGCCTTGTAGCACTCAATGTGAAATAATTTTGTGAATATCTCCTTTCGCTTCCATGTAAATCCCCGTTGTTCGAGGAGAGGGAACTCTGAGAAAAAGCGCTCTTTGCTTGTCATATTGTGTCTCTTGCCTGCACCTGCACCGTTACCAAGGCGACGAGCTGCACTCAGGGAGCAGAGAGGGGCGGGGCAACCGGTGGATTCGGAGCCTGCGCGGTATAATTGTGAGCATCAAAAACGATTAAACTTTTTCCCCATCCAAAGTGTACCACATTTTAACGATATGACGGAGTAAAATCTCCATAAATTTAAGAGTGAAAATTTAAGACCACGGGGTTTGAAATTTAAGACAATTTAAGACTTTTTAATGGCCTTATTTTAGGAAAATTAAATTTAAGACTTTAAGACTTTTTAAGGACCCGCGGCCACCCTGATCATACAGTATGTTTACATGCCCTCTAGTAGTCCACTATTATTCATGTAAACAGCATGTTATGTTTGAATATTCCAAATTTATTCTGCATTTAGCATTTTCTGATTAAGACGTGGGATTTGCTGATATTCAGGTTTTAGGAGCATTCTTCGGACGTGTATACAGTGCATTTGGAATATGCAGCTCACTTGGGGTTTTTATGGCAGTTTGTGACACACGGCCTCTTGCCTATTGTATTACCGACATATAACAAAGAATCCTGCCAAGGTTCGTGAAATTCCTCCAAAAACTCAGAGGAGTTGATTTTATAAGGTGAGTACCCTTCCCGGGACGGACATCGCCATGACATAATCCCCCTTTGGGCCTTTCGGCCAGCGGGAAATAAAAAGTGTTCCTCTGTACTCAAGCTCTGAGTCAAGTAAAAAAAAAAAAAAGTCATAAATTGTTTTGATAAATATTTAAATACATCATAAATCTTTCTTTTGATGATTTGATTCTGTATCACCTTTCGTCAGATGATTCCACAGCAAAAACACCACCATCCTCATCCTGGTCAAAGAGCTGCCGTTTTGTTTGTGTAGACAATAATAAAACGTGTTTTTACATATATACTTCCCCATCCTCCTGCTCAGAAAGACTGAATACTCCAATTATTTCCTGATACTTAAAGCAGTTCTGATTAAATATATAAACCAGGGTTTAGTTTCTAGTTAACATTCAAAGACAAAAGATAACGGTTTTACATGTGTCTTTATTTATGGAACACATTTTTATCAAAAACACTAACACCATCTGTCAACTCATTCAAGCAAATCAGCAGATCATAAATACAAAAGTTCAGATTTTTCTTTCAAAAGCACTTATGTTTAATAATAATGCAGTACATAACTACCAGAATTTCTGGCAGGTTTTGCATCGAGTGAACATCAGAACACTGCAATATTACATATATACTCTAACATTCTTGCTACATTATGTTATGAAATATTTAATTTATAAAAGTTTTTTTTTCCAGATTTACAAGTATTTGGAATAAAATTAAGAATGAAATTCATCACAGTCATCAAAGTAAGAAATCCACTCGGTCTTAAAATGTTCTTGCTGGAAATTGAATTCAAGTCAAATAAACTGAATCCTTGCTCAACCATGTAGTGCGAACAAGCAGCGAAGTTTACCCCGTTTCACTCTGTCCTTCCTCTGTGCAATTTTTCACCTCAGTACCCCTCTTCTGTCTTTGCTATCTCTCCCCTTTACGCTCCGTGAAAACACATCTCATTAATGCAACGTGAGTAGACTGTGTGTGTGTGTGTGTGTGTGTGTGTGGGGGGGGGGGGGGGGGGGGGTTTAGCTCCTCACAGCTAGCATGGAGTTAATCTCCCAGATGAGGTTTCTGAGCTGGTCCATTATCTGCTTCAGTTGCTGGTTCTTCTGTTTGAGTTTCTGTATTTTAAATAAATAAAATAAAAAGACATATGTTAGAGTGGGACATATACCATATAATACAATCCACATATGTAGCAAAAGAAAAGTTGGATAAATGCTATACATTCCTTATTCAGAATGCAACACATTGTTCAGATCTGTCTAAAATAATTCCTAATGAAGCACGTGCCATGTTGAGAGTAAGTAATGTATTTGAATTCAAAGTGCGTACATTATTACTCATGACAGTAAACATGCAATGGAAATGCATTTAAAAAAAAAAATAAATAATCACCACATCCATTACTGACAGCAGCTGTAAATTTGATCAAACAGCTTTCCTGGTGTAAGATCAGTTCTGGATTGCGTGTTATTGAAATAAGTTTAATAATGCAATCACAGTTGAATATAGTGCTATATACAGGGTGTTTAAAAATTTTGCTATCTTTTCACAATCTAATAACTTTGCCAATTCTTGTTCAATTGACCTCAAATTTTAACAGCATGTGTGGAAACAGGTCAAAATTTAATGTTTTTATCTTTTTAGGTATAGAAATGCCATTCACTGGAAAAGAAAAGGCGTTTTGTGTGTTAGAGTACGCTCGAACACAGTCGAACAAGACTGTGCAGCGTGCATTTATGAGAGAATTCTCTAAAAATGCACCAACTGCAATGCAGATTTGGACACGGCACAAAAAGTTCACACAATTCTGCGCAGGGCAAAAGGATCTGGATGACCACCAGCATCAGAAGAGACGGTCGAGCAGGTTCACGAATATTGAAAATTTGTGAAGTTGTTCATGGAATCCACATACCTTTGAATTTCTCATTCAAATTTTGAGGAATAAATCTTATATTGCTCAACATTAAGCCTGTTCAGTTTCATTTGCCTCGACTATGTAGTTTCTGGGATATTTACATCTCAAATAATTATTATTTTTTTAACACCCTATATCACATCTGCAGAATCCAAACACACACTTTCAAAATGATACTCCAACTCCTCAGACTGAAAAATACAACATATACAGAGCTGAAACCAGTTACATAAATCAAAAGAGTTGAAATACCGTTGCTTAGTTGTTCCAGTCTGTGGTATCCATAACTGTGGTCCTGGTCAACATTTAGTAGCTAATTACTGTAATTAGGCAAATCAGTGTTGTTTTGAGACAATGACCTGCATTCCTGCTTAAAAACAAAACGTTTTTGCTGATAAATAGTGTTGCAAACAGGAACACATCATAAACGATGGGGAAACCCACCACCACAATTAAACATCTCTCCTCTGTTGTATTTTGGTTTGAACAGAACCAAAATTTACACAACTGGGTTTTCTATTATTCTCCAGAGCAGAACACTTCTAAATTCTGATTGGTTGGTCACCAAACCATGTCATAGTTTATCACTGTCTCTCTCTGTTTGTGCCATGCCCCAAAGGGCCTAGATGAACCCAAACGTCCAATCTATAATTTTTCCTCGTATGCGAGCAGTGTCCCAGACTGTTCTCGGTGTTGCTTTTGGAAAATTGTCCAGGAAAGTTTTACGTTGTCTGCCCCTTGCGCGTTTTCCCGTGATTTTCCCCGAAAGGGCAAGGTCCTCCAATTGTTGCTTTCGAATCACGTGGCCGACAAAACTGGTCTGTCGGCGTTCGATTGTACGTAGAAGCTGCCGTTCTTGCTGGATCCTGTTGAGTACCTCGTCGTTGGTGACTCGATCGATATAGGAGATTCTCAACATGCGTCTGTAGAGCCACATTTCTGTAGCCTCAATGTTGCGCCGGGTTTCGGCAGTGAAAGTCCATGCCTCGCAGCCATACAAAAGTACTGACCAAACGTAGCATTTAAGAAGACGAACTCTGGTTGGCACTGAAAGTGAGCGATCTGCGAGGATTGGCCGTAGGCGATCGAACGAATCCTTCGCTAGAGTGATACGCCGATGGATTTCCTTCTTGCTTCGACCATCCGAGGTGACTAGAGCGCCGAGGTAAATGAATTGGGAGACTTGTTCAATCGGGACAGTGCCGAGTTTGAGCGAGCAGACCGGTTCTGGTGTTGACTTTGAGATGACCATGGTTTGTGTCTTTTTGGCATTGATCGAGAGCCCAAAACGCTCGCTTTCTTCAGCTAGCTTGTCAAAGAGTTGTTGGAGACCTTCTTGTGATGTGGCCAAGAGGATCGTATCGTCAGCGTATCTGATGTTGTTGATTTTGACGCCGTTGATGATGATACCCTCTGGCAGATCTTCGAACTGTTACCGCCTTGCACCACGCGGAGGTTGTCTCATCGGACTTGACATCCGAAATGGATGCTCTTCGCAGGGCTTTATCACTGTAAAGTTGCCCAAACTTCATCTTTATTCTGATGCCCTGCCAATGATTACACCACTGCCTCACAGACACTGAACAACTTCCATTTGCTTTGATGCGCTCGTCGCTTTTGGTCTGAACGTACCATTAGTGTTCAGTGGAGTGTTGGAAGACGCTAGACTGGCAGTTCATTCATGCAGGTTTTTCCAAAAGAGCTTTTTGCACATGACTTTTTCCAAGAGGTTCCTGAGAATGGTGCAAAAAACAGGCTCCTAAAGACAGCCGATCCTGCAGATGGAAACAGCGTATGGACGCTATCAGAGGTGAACTGAAGGAGTCCCTTACAAATTCCAATGGTGTGCAAAATGTCATTGTAGAACACACACCACTGATTAAAACTGGTCTTCAACTCTTATAGCTCATCTGAGACCATGCTGACTGGCGATATTGTCAGCAAAAAAAAATGAGAAAAGTGCATCTCCAGCAGGTATGGGAGCACGTAAACTGGATTAAGCATCCAAAACCCACGAAGCCATGACATTTGATGGGAACAGAACAGACTGATGATGGCAGTGTGATGGTGTAGAGAATGTTTTGCTGACATACTTTAGGACCCTTGGTACCCACTGAAGGACTGAACTGCTGAGCATATCTGAACATCATTGCTGACCAAGTTCATCTCTCCCCTGGTTACAGTTTATCCACACTCGGATGAATACATCCAGCATGATAATGCACCATGTCACTAGACACACATCAGCAGTGAATGGCTCCAAAAACATGACAGCAAGTTTCTCTGCTTCAGTGGTTTACATAGTCCCCAGATCTCAACCCTGTCGAGAACCATTGAGATGAGGTGGGAAGAGGAGCAGATCATGGCAAAGCCACAGAGCTGTCCGATTTGCAGTAAGTGCACAATTCAATCAGTGGTACAACATGCTTGCACAATAGGGTAGAATCCATGTCCAAGAAAATTTGTGCTAAAGAAGGCACAACACATTACAAGATAAGTGTTGGTATAGCAATTCATCAAGTTGGAATGTCTATTTCTCAAACAGACAAATGCACACTCGTAAGACAGCCTCTGACAAAGCTAAGGAATAGGAGAATATCTGCTTCGGCACATAGAAGCACAGAAATATTTACTAGCTTGCACTTCTTGGATAAAATCTTAAGTTGGTAAGAAAACCAATGGGTTGATATTCTTGTTGTACTACTTTCTTACAGAAGTTCAAACACAGCACCTCATTTTGCTTCTCCGTTCTGCTTTGCTTTCCTCTGAAGCACAAAAGGAGCTGAAAAGGACCATCTGTAATAATGTGTGACGAAGGCTCAAAAGCAAAAATTTAGAGCCGTTTCAAATCTGTGAGATCAAGCTAAAACTCCGTTCTATTTTAAAATCACACCACCCAGTTGTTGATCATTTTCTAGAACAGCATAAACTGTCACATTTATTCCGTACGCAGAGTATACAATAACAGAATTTATTCCACAGAGAATCTGATAAAGTGCGTTAATGCATTTGTTCCAATTCATTGTCTTTTCTATAATAGCCACTTACACAGGGACTGGCACGGTGGGCGCTCCACATAAATGGATTAAAATGGGTGTGCAATTAAGAATTATTCACCAAAGGCGAGACAAAGTCGAGGTTAATTATTCACGGAGCCTGAGGGGGATAATTGTTTTAGTATAAATACATAGGTATACATCATTAAAAAAAAAAAAATTATATTATATTTTTATATATATATATATATATATATATATATATATATATATATATATATATATATATCAAACTTCAAAAGCAACATGCTAATGTAATAAAGGCACGATGCAGGCTTGTCTCACTTATCCACACCGACTCTTACAAAGGTACTTAAAATGTCCGACACACGGACTTTTTGTAGTTCTAAATGGAGCGTTAGGCCTAGTTCGGATGAAATTACACTATTAAAATGATCACTGAATGATTTGTTTTTCTGAATCTTTACTATTTAGTTGTTCGCTAGAATACCATTTTGCGATTTCACACTTAAGCAAATGTTTGAAAACTCCGGATCGCCTTCCTTCCTGGTGGCGGACATTTTTTTTGTGCCGCACGGCGCATGCGCAGAGCTGATTCGACAGGGCTTTCCACAAGCGCCGGCTGCGGCTACACAATTAAGTCCAGCCGGCTACTTTAATGACTATTTTTGTAGTCCACAGGCTCTCAATATTAATTTTCGATTTTAATAAAATTAAATGTTTATCTAACGGACTGACAATAATGTCAAACTGAACCGCACTCATTTAAGTTGTGATTCGCGCTGTTTGTACCGATAATAACCACAAATTCCCAGCAGACTTCGTTGATCAGGGGAGAGTAACTCATCCGCGGCCCCGACATGCGGTGTGCGCGCGCGCACTCGGCGGAGGCAGCAGTGTGCGCGCGCACTCGGCGGAGGCAGTATGAGCTTTAGTGGAAAGCCCTGGGAATGCGTAAATGTCAAGTTCGAGTTTAGATTTACGAGCCTGAAAAAAAATGTCGAAAAACCGGCATTAAAAAAAAAAATTTCACCCGCACAAACGGCACTCACCCAGCCGGTGGACCGGAAACAGAACATTTTTTAATAATGGCCCCAGGTGGATATGTCCTGCTTCTCGTTCTCGCAGCTTTGCAATTCAACCACAGGCTCTCTCCATGCACTCCAAGTACACGTGAAGAGTGTGCGCATGATTGGAATAATGGAACGCAGTTTGGCATATGATTGGTTCTCGGCAGCGAAGCAGCCAGGAGGATTTATTGACCGTCCAAGTGTCATTTAAAGGGCCGATTTCTGAAGTGCTCAGTTTGCGTATTAAGTCAATCGTATGATAATTTTTAAAAAAAATCTCCCGACCCCGACACCCCCCCCAAAAAAAATCTCCTCGGATCTACACGATTCGCGTAGGTCACCCTTTTTGACTTCAAAACGGCGAATTTCGCCGAAAGGTGAGAGATTTTCATGCCTGATTATTATTTGTTGATATTATATTATGGTGCGGGCGGCATGGTGGTGTAGTGGTTAGTGCTGTCGCCTCACAGCAAGAAGGTCCGGGTTTGAGCCCCGTGGCCGGCGAGGGCCTTTCTGTGTGGAGTTTGCATGTTCTCCCCGTGTCCGCGTGGGTTTCCTCCGGGTGCTCCGGTTTCCCCCCACAGTCCAAAGACATGCAGGTTAGGTTAACTGGTGACTCTAAATTGACCGTAGGTGTGAATGTGAGTGTGAATGGTTGTCTGTGTCTATGTGTCAGCCCTGTGATGACCTGGCGACTTGTCCAGGGTGTACCCCGCCTTTCGCCCGTAGTCAGCTGGGATAGGCTCCAGCTTGCCTGCGACCCTGTAGAACAGGATAAAGCAGCTACAGATAATGAGATGAGATATTATGGTGCTCTGTGTTGTTCTCATTTATGTATTTAACAACAGTATCAAAATACTCGGGTCTTGAGATAAATGCACATTAGTCATGAACAATGGTAACTATTCTCTTTTGCGTTATTTTTGACAGAAGTAGAATTCATACATGAACAAATTTTGGCTAGTTGATTTTCTGTTTGGCTAGTTACCGGTACTTTGGAAGGTAACTAGTCCGGCTGGCTGGTGAAAAAAAAAAAAAAAAAGAATTTCGAGCCCTGCACCTAACCCCCTACTGCTTCCTGGGTGCTGTAGCATAGCTGTCCACTGCTCTGGGTATGTGTGTGCACTCATTGCTCACTTGTGTGTGTGCATGCATGCATGCATGTGTTCACTCCTTCAGATAAGTTAAATGCAGAGAAGGAATTTCATTGTGTTGGAGTGTACATGTGACAAAAATAAAGGCTTCTTCTTCTAAACCAAAGCCACAAAATTCACAGGAAAATGGAGTATTAAACTCAGTTACAGAGAGGAATTAAACTTTACTGCGTTCATTCTTGCAGATGGAGTGGAAATCACAAGTCTAAGTGTCAAGACATGAGGTGAAGGGATTAAGCAGGTGAAGGCAGGGAAGGGCTTCACTAATACCACTGCTGCGCCTCCTCATTCTCCTCCCATAACACCTCATCTCATACACAGTCCTGACACAATAAGGAGTGCAGGCTGTCATATTTTCTCAAGAAGTCCTTCGGAGAGCTGAATTCAGCCAGTGTGGCCTGCAGCAGTAACAAGAGCAAGCATCTGAATTCATGCTGCTGCTACGCTGGAACGAAACCGTGTGCACGGAGCTTGGCAGCTTCCTGCAGTGAGGGGTGGACATCATCAGCAAATGAAAAATGAACTCGGTGGTTATAGTAGTAACTCAGATCAAAGCTGCAGCAAAGTGACCATGATTCTGTGTTACTAAAAAGGGGACTGTTGCATGTTTGGTGCCGTCCTCTATTACGCTCGATCAGGATTATACTTCTACTGAAATGGCAGGACATATGCAGACAAAAACAGATAACGTTAAAAAAAAAAAAAAAAAAAGTGTTACTATATCTGCATATCTTTGTAACACAAGGAGAAGCAGTGCAAGGGGACACAATGTACTATCGATAATGCAGAGATTTTTCATTGATTCAAGTTGTGCTCCTGATCATTTTTCAATCAACTTCTTTCGCTGTTCATCCACCACAGATACATATTGATTGTGCCGTACTTAGTTACATGGTTTGGTGGTGTAAATACAACACATGTACGCTGATGTACAAGTTAAAATGTAACCAGCACACGATGCTGATTAATTATGAAAAACACAAGAAGATGGGGTTTGTTTAGCATCTACAAGGCTAGAATCTTTGTCCCTAAGTTCACATGATCTGACAGTCTATATTATCTTTCAGTTCATCTGTTTGGTCATCGAAATCTTACTTCAACATTTTTTGAAAGAAATAAGACAATCAAATAATCCAGTCCTTAGCGGTTAGAGTTACAGACTGGATCGTGTGCCTGTATGATCAGACCAATGGCGGCCGGTAGTCTTTCAAACAGGGGAGGCTGGTTGGTTACGATATTTCCAGATTTTAAAAGAAAAAACATCAATTTTGCCCATACTCTTGCCTCTGATCTGGCTGATTGTTGGCAGCGTCACAAAGTGTGAAATAACAGGTTCTTTTGGCCCATTAGCCTACTGTCCAATATACATGATGGTGGTGTTGGGGGGGAGGGGTATATTTTAACATTTTATATTTTAAAATTGTGGCATGTTGTTTAAAAATTGATCATTATTGAAAGCAGCTCTTTGTCAGGAACCTCAGCAGTAGAGCTGGGTGCCACACATTTCGTTCAATGACACTTTCCCTATATTTTACTTATTTTGACTGAGAAATGTTTTATTGACAATTTTGATAACCCTTCACTTTTAATCCAGGTCTGTAGTGTGAAATGTTCTCGGCTGCGTTTTTGTTTAAAAATGTTTTCCAAATTGTAGCTGTGTTTAATTCATATCCAGAAAAATATATATTCCAATATAATATACTCAGCATAAACATTTTAAATAGATTCTATATTTTTGGTCCATCCATGACATATTACTAAAGTAGCCTATTTACTGTTGTTGATGTGGGTCACTTGCTGTTAGCCAATTCACTTTCTCGTACCAGGAGAGCTGAAAGGAACGAGCATTATTCCCTACCTTTCTCACCAAGTCAGTCTGAGGCGTTGGTCTCTTTAATTTTAATTTTTTCCTCGAAAGGAAGACTGGCAAATGGCTTCGCCAAAATTAAATCAGCAATGCTTGGCATCCGTGTGCAGCTTTCTTGCTAGCTGACTAGCCCCCTCAAGTTCAGTCACTCAAATAAACGAAATTTCTGGAACTAAGATAGCAAACTTGACAACACTATATTTACACTTTATTTACACTGAAAATATATACAAACTAAAAAAGCTGGTAGAAACCGTATGTAATGAATGAAATCGAAATGTAAGCTGATCTCTTACAATACACCACAGCACTTGCGAATCCGCATGGGACTGAACTGAAATTCACCGCTGCCTGTCTATATTTGAAACGAGCTGTCAATCAAAGAAAATATCCGCCCGCTTTCACCAATCACCAGTCTCCTCGCGGAAACTGCCATGTCCCTCCCACTGTGAGGCTCGGAGTCCGTAGGCGGGCGTTTTCGCAGTATTTGTCCAATAACCGTCTTGCATTTTGAGATTGAAAAGCGCAGAGCTCCCAATGCCATTGAAGTCCACTGAGGCTGGGCTGCATCGCGCTGTCACGAGGGAAAGAAACTCACGCACACATTAAAGTTATAAGGGCATTTTTAGAGGAGGCTAAGCCTCCCTCGTTGTCTTAGAGCAATCGCCCGTGGATCAGACGGAGATGGAGATCAGCGAGGGGATGGTCTCTTCACAGTTTACAGGATCGAGGTGAAGGACCAGCAGAACAGAGAAAGAAGACAGAGTGGGAGGCATGATGGCCACAGGAGGGATGAGCTCTACATACGGCACAAGCTGATGCAATCAGAACGAACAGGCAATGAGATACCTGAGAATATGAGAAACCGGCTCTTTTGTGAAAGATGTAAATAACTCAGTCACTGTCGATGCTTAAAAACTAGTTAAAATGTCCATTCAAGGTACAACAAAGCATGTCTTCTATATCAAGCCTAAACCAGGCATTCTTTTGCATCTCTCCCACAGTAAGCGCTTTCATCTCTTCTTTGATTGTCAGGAGCGCACTGATGGCTTCACTGATACAGAGAGAGATCTGTGAGAGTGAGCTAATCACTAATTCCACATTTAAGTCTCATCCAAAGGAAAGGAGTTTCTCTTTATTGTCTGTTATGGGAAAGAAGGTAAAAGATAGTCTTGTATTAAAAGGCACTCATATGCTGTAAGGTTGTGCTCTGACTGAAGTCTCGTTTTTTGGTTGATGCTATCCACAGATTGAGAAGAAAGAAAAGGAAGAAAGGAAGGGAGGGAAGAAAAGGAAAGAAGGGAGGAAGAACAAGAAAGAAAAGTTCTGATCATTAGGCAAAGCTTTGTATGACAGCATATTAGGGCCATTGTAGGTTAAAAAAGGGGAAAAAAATAGAGTTGGGGGGTAATATTCCACAAAAAAAATAAATAAATAAATAAATAAAATTAAAAACCCACACAATTCAGAATTTCTTACAAGAAATTACAAGAATTAATTACAAGAAAAAATTACAAGAAAAAACACCTCATTTTTCGAGATTAACGTCATTTGCAGGAAATCAGAAATTCAGAGATTAAAAATCAAATTTACAAGAAAAAAAAAACAAGCAAAAAAACCCCCCTCAAAAAACAGGGATTTTTTGTTTGTTTGTTTTTTTTGGTGAAAGAACCAGAGGTGGGTTTCCCAAAAGCCTCTGAACACCAAGACGGTCTTAACTAGGAGACAGCGCTTTCATTGAGCTGCTCGCTCCGGTCTATCATTTAATGATGATCTATGTGCGGTGATGTTTTTGGGAATCTCAGGCCAGATCGCTTCACTTTGAGATGTTGGATCAACATTATCACAACACAGATGCTATGGGCTGAGCCGAGAGCTATAGGAAATGCAGTCTTTCCTCTTTGATCACACAATATATAAACAAAGCACTAAGAGGTTTTCAACTACATTTCTCAGAATGCACTGCAGCCGGGAAGCATGTAATTATTGTCTCAGAGAACATGCAAGTATTTTCCCCCCCTCCCAAAATTATGACTTTATAATCTCACAGAATATTTGAGTTTTTTTCCTCATAAAATTTATGACTAATCTTGGAAATTCTGAATATTAGCCTCTCCCTCAGCTCTATTTTTTTTCTTATACCTACAACGGCCACGATACTTTGTTGTAGCCTTGAAAGCTATAAGTGTCCTGAAATAAAAATGTTAGTACTTAATTATTTGAGTGATTGTCATTTAAGTCAATTTAATAATAATAATAAAATCCCCTGTAAAGCAGCAAACCAGCTTACGACACATTAAAGAGTAAACTAATAAGCAATAATCCTGACTAGTCTTGCCTTGCTCGAACACCACTGATTTTTTTTTTAACTGACCTTTATTGGCTTTTATCCAATTACTAAAACAAGCAAGAAGCTAAACAATTTCTTGCTAATAGTTTTTAGTCTGTGGAACACACAACACAGCAAATGCACACCAAATACATATTTCTCTGCCTTAGGCAGAGCATTAAAATTCTTAGGACATCTTCACCTTCTACCCTGAACATGCTGTACATTGTCTGTTTACCCACTACACACCAATTAAGACCAGCTCAGCTCACATGAGAAACACAGGAAGTGGCTCATCTTGGAAAAAGAGCACCATATGAGTATACTCTAAGAAGTGTGTGTGTGAGAAAAAAAAAAAAAAAAGAGTTGGTGTGTGTATGCGTAGACAAGCCAGCTCTCATTACAGCTGTGTGTGCATTTGTTTATCAGTCCCCACAACCCCAGCACTGCTCCAGAGATAAGAGCCACTGCAGCTGATGCCAAAACCCTGCTCATTATGTGCTCGCAACCCGTTCAGAGTCCTGTCTGAAATTACAAACATTCTCCTCTATAATATCTCACTTTCCCATTTGAATAAAGACGACAGACATGGTAATTAACAGGGTATTAAAAATCTGGGGGGAGGGAAAGGGATAGAAGGGGAGAGAGGGGAGTGGAGAGGAACGCCACAGAATTAATAAAAGCTACGATCTCTCCAAGGCCTTTTTAATGGGCTGTGACAGGAATTTATTCACACTTAGAGAGATATTAAATCAAACGGCTTCCTCTGAAGAGAGACGGCCCGCCACCACAGAATCAGTGAGCTTAGGCCGCTGGGACATACGCGCACGCACACACACAGTTTTGCCCTCTCTGAGATCAGGTGGTGTTATAAATTGTCTAGAGCACAATAATAAACGAATTCGCTGCTGTAGATTAGATCAGCTTTGCCCGTGTTCAGCGTTTTGCACGGCTGTTCCTATATTAACTCGCTGAGAAATTCAGCCAGCTCTTTTAGTTGAGACAAAGATGCATGTTCATAATTAGGCTGCTGAGACCCAACAGGAAAAATGAAACAAAGCAAATGGACCGCACAAATCACAAATCAGTCTGAGCTCCACACAGGCAACGTGGAGAGAGACAGAGACATGTGTGAATATGCGAACAATGATAAGGAGAAAGGTCACTCTACTACTCCGTAGAATGCAGAGTGATATTTCAGGTGACTCCTGACTAACAGCAATTACACTAATTGACAGATAACAAGGAGAGAGCAATGAGTCACAGCTCCTGAAAGGAGCACTGCACTACTATACATACTGCTCGACAACTCTCACAGTCCCTAAACCCCTGAGTACTCAGTATCAGGAATTAAACAGGGAAGACAGTTTTATTTTTTTAAAAATAAAAATAAATAAAAAATAGGGGGGGGGGGGGGGGGGGGGGGGGGGTGCCACCAAGTATGAATTTCGTGCCATTTCACAAGAATGTGTAATGACGCTATATAATCCAACCCCTGAGAAAAAAATTAATAAATTCTCTCCACTCTTTGTTTGTAATATTTTATGTCCCTTGTGTTCCTCCTTGGAAATATTCCACCAATCCCATCGATCCATCCATTCCTTTCATGCTTGAAGAAACAGCTGAGGCAGATGCAGAGAAGAGGCTGACATCTGTTCCCCACATTTGGCTGTGACGCTGACCTCCCCGGAGTTCCACGTCCCTTATTCCCACTACACGTTCTGCGCATCCAACATGTCATTTGCAGCTGCTCGTTTGGTCATCCCAAAGCTTTTTACAAATTCAGCTCATTTCAAATGAGAAACATGTCTGGGCAGAATACAGTACCGCACAGGATTACTTGCCTTGCCCAACAGGTCATACTGATTGACCATGTGGTCCTGCACAATATAACGGGTCTGGTATAAATTAGAGAGAAAAAGAACAGTTTGTTTGGGTTTGGGTGTACATACCATCCCAAACAGCGACAGTACATTAGACTGTAGAGCACAGAGACAGGGTAAATGTAGAGCACAGGGACTGTACTGACCTTGTTCACCTCAAGCACTTCTCTTCTCTCTTCACTGGCTGAACGCATCTGACTGGCTACACGCTCATCGAGTTTGGAGCTGTCGTCCTCCACGTAGGGGATGAGTTGCTGCAGTAGAGGCAAAAAGAAAATCAGGGCAGAACTCTTTCAGACAAAGAGAATATGCAACTGTCTACAACTTTGATTATGACCTCATAATAGTTCAACCATGCTGCATAATGTAGAGAGAATTCAGTGAGGAGTCATATTCGTGTAATCAACCCTACAGATACACCTACAATCCTTTACATTTACGTAATGGACACATCAGTCCTCAGAATGCTCACATGCACATTTTGAGTAATACATACTGTGAAATTGGACAATCCATCACTAATATGTTGAATGCTTTAAAGAAAAAAAAAATATATATATACACAGTTGAAGTTTACATATACAGACATGGTCATCGTGGACAGGTGTGTCATGGTAATGCTGGGCTTCCAATGATTTCATGGAACTGTTCTTTTTCTGTGGCAGAATGATTGTACAACATACATCTTTAACAGGAACAAAAACCCAACAATTTGGTGCACAAGTTTTAATTTATTTTGGGTTTTCGGACGACAACGAATGAATCTGATCCAGTTACCGTATGTAACAAGCTAGCATTGTTATGACCTACTATATGCCCATGTTATTACAGTTATAAATAACTATTATACTGGAATTAGTTATTTCTGATAAAATGACAATATAATTTACCACAATAAAAATGTCACTAACTTTTTCTGAAATATTACAAATACTGTGATTTATTTTACAGTTTTCAATGTTTTTTTTAAATCAACACAAACTGACTAGAAGCAGCTGATTTCCAATTTTGCTCTTAATCTATTAGATTGTAAAATGTTTAATTTTTCTCCTTTTCAGTGTTAAATATTTAATTCTTTAAAAATATATATTTTTAATATTTAAATTACATTTTGCAGACGTTAAAATAAATAATTGAACCATTTTTTTTTTTTAATGGCAGTTTGTGAACAATACTGAATGATGTAGCTCGTGTCTTGAAGAACTGGCTTCGAGAACTTCAGTATGATATTTTTGTCATATCATCCACCTTTAGCTCTTTATTATATTGTCAAAGTGTGTACACATTAGCACCATGATGCTGATGGTTAGGTATGTCTTCTTGTACAGTATCTGAGGGGGAGAGCTTGAAAGTTTGACTATGATAATTTTAGATGTCCCTCTTAAGGGCTTTAATTGATCACACACCTGAAAGCTTAATATTAAAACACAGCTGACATGAAGACAGTCATCTATATCCCCCGCCCTATATACCAACTTTGAATATATTATTTGTCACATTTTTCAAGTTCTGCTGCAGGAAACCAACCCTACCTCTTTACACTGACCTCAGCAGCCCGTGGCATAAACCCAACGGACCTTTGGTCCAGGTGGGCTAAAAATGAAAACTTCTCACATTTCTCAGTATCAAAAGGCACATATACATTACTTAATCAACACTGTACCGTACCACTCAGTTTTCAAGTTCTCCTCCGGAAACAAAACCTACCCCTAAGACTAGCCTAAGAGACTAAGTCTGAAATTGTTTCCATGGAAACATGTAAAATTTAAATTTCTCAAATTTCTTAGTATGAAAAGGCACATCTACACCACCTTGTTAACATGTATACCAAGTTTCAAATCCATATCGTGAATAGTTTTGGATATATGCTCCGGAAACAAACATTGCTCTTAGAAACCAAGTCAAAATCAATTTATGTAAAAATTAGAAAAATACTTTTTTCCCCCCCAGTTTCAAAAATCCAAAATAGCAAATGGCACCAGTTCACGTTGCTTGATATGTTTACAAAGTTTCATTAAGATATCTTCAGAAGTTTTAAAGACATGGCCCAGAAACAAAAGCGTGACCAGACTGACAGCTGGATGGCCGAACGGAACTTGTTTCTACATCCCCCACCAAACTTTGTTTGGACGGGGGATAATAATCAAGCTTTCAATATCGGTGTGGGAAGTGTGTGTGTGTGTGTGTGTGTGTGTGTGTGTGTGTGTGTGTGTATTGTACCATCTCTAGGCATCTCTTATCCAGATGTAGAAAAGAAAGATGGAAAAAAAGGACTTATTAGTGATCAGACAATATGATTGCTTTCCATTTCAATTACTTTAACGTCAAAGTAATGAGCTCAATAGCACTTACAAGTTCTTCCCATATGGCAATTCTTCCATAAACATCAAATTTCAGAAACTAATGATATATAGTCTCACCAAAGACAACTACAGGTTTAAATTTTTATGCGGTCATTCTTGGATTTTAGCAGCTGCACTTTTAAATTGTCAATCTCTCAGTGAGATCTCTCTCTCCATCATAAGGTAGCATTCTGCAAGTTGAAAGAAAACACATCCATTATTTTGCTGTTTCTACAGTAAGAATTTTCAAACTGTTTGACATTTTCCATTACCGATAACAAAAACCTAAACTTTATAAAAATAACAATAAAAAAAAGTTATTTGTGTGAACATGGTCTATGTGCCACCACTTTCTTGTCTGGTGTGCCTGATCATATTTGTTTGCCCCAGCACCTTCAAATAATTCATCTTCTCCGATACCTTGAAGTGAGCCCCAGCATGTCCACTGTGCTTCCCTCATCTCCCTTAAAACTGTGCTCCATCCAGAGTGTTTGCTTCAATCAGTTCCACCTCACTTCTAATAATTCATTATTTTTTCTAAACTCTTCCATCCTGAAACAACCTTGAAAAACTATCAGTGTTTCTCTATGGTCGGTCACTTCAGCTTAAATCACACTGACACCTGCTGGCGCACAGAACCAAAGAAGCTGCTGCGCCAACACTGGAGATGTAATCTGATATCATGCCGGGTATGAAAGCTGTCCTAAACCTGTCCTTCCATATCAATTCAGAATCAGCGGAAACAAACACACTGTTTGTCCTTCAATTGAAAAAAGGAAATAAATAAACTAAAAAAAACACATCAAATAGTCAGAAATTTCAAGTCACCAATAATGTCAGATAAGACATCAGTGGAATTAACTGTATTCAATTTCAACCACCTGTACTAGTACTCTTATGTTCCTATACCTCAGCACAGTTGAATTCTTTAATCTGATGGGCCAGAAGGTCTGCATTACGTTTATATAACAGCACAGCTCAGACAGTACATCTAGCTGTAACATGAACGACAAGTTAATATTAACGTACTTGTCCTAATATGTTATTGTTTCTATAGTAACAGCTCCTACACAAGGACTTGTACAGCAGACACTCCACATAAGTCTAATAATAAACTGATTTAAATAAAAATAAAATTAAAAAAAGCACTGTCTAACACAGTAAAACTGGGGCCGCATCACACCCGTGTGCATTATTTTTGTATAACTGCACCATGTGTTATTCCTTACTTATTTGTGCTGGATGCTGCATTGCTCTATATTTATTTATTTAGAATTTATTTTTATTATTTTTTTTTAAATTCAAACATGTATAAAAAAATTTATATAATTATTTGTACATACAAAAGAAAGAAAACGAGAAATCAAAAAAATAAATAAAATAACAAAGAGCTAAGACATTACAAAACACCGCACATTGTTCGAAAAAGGAGTGGGAAGAAGTACAATACTTTAATTTCCCACCCCTTTTTAACTACCCCGAAATCCAAACTACCTTAATATGCCTATAAAAATATATACCATATATACACTTCATGAATATCTATATACATATATAATTACAAAAATATATACTACATACCATATATACACACACTTCATAAATATCTATATAAATATATAATTCCAAAAATAACAACTACTACATACCTATCCCTGTAAATATGAATATATAAACTATCCCTATAAATAAATATATACCATATATACCATATACTAAGTTAGTTCTAATATAACAATCAACCCTATTCTATTTATCCCTCGTCACCCTCCGTTAACATACTTCCTCTTCTATATACTTGTTTAAAAATATTTGTCCTTTTTTTTTAAAAACAGATTTATATTTGGTCTGTGTCTATGTGTCAGCCCTGTGATGACCTGGCGACTTGTCCAGGGTGTACCCCGCCTTTCGCCCGTAGTCAGCTGGGATAGGCTCCAGCTTGCCTGCGACCCTGTAGAAGGATAAAGCGGCTAGAGATAATGAGATGAGATTTATATTTGCACTTTGTTTTATTTCTGTCTCCAGTCTGTTCCATAAAGTCGCCCCACAGCTCGATACGCACGTTTTTTATATTTGTTCGAACCTTTGTTTTTTTATTAATTTAGGTCTTCCCTTAGATTATATCCCCCCCCTCTATTATATTATATATATCATCACATTACTACATATACTGTAAGTCACAGCACATTACACACTCACTAACCACTTTAATAGGAACTTGTTCTTGATTCTAAAATTCCTGTTCTTGGCTGCAGGAGTGGAAGCCAATGTGCTCTTCTGTTGCATGCCGAGATGCTTTTCTGCTCAACACGGTTGTAAAGAGTTGCTATATCCTTCATGGCAGTTTGAATATATCCTTCATGTCAGAATTTTGTTTAATTGATTATGAGACTCTTGAAAAAAACTGTACAAAATCTCAGTTCCTCAACATCTGAACTGGACATTCTGCCCACCAACTTTTTTAAGTCTGTTCTTCGTCTTATAATTACAGATGTGCTTCAAATTATAAATACATCCTTGGAGACTGGTGTTGTTCCTGTGTCCCTAAAAAAAGCTGTTGTAAAGCCCCTTCTTAAAAAAAATAATCTGGATCCTTCAGTGTTAAATAATTACAGGCCAATATCAAATCTACCATTCATCGGGAAAATCCTGGAAAAAATTGTCTTCAATCAATTAACTGCCTTCTTGATATCAAACAGCCGTTTTGATAATTTTCAGTCAGGATTTCGTGCCAATCATAGCACTGAAACAGCGCTGATTAAAGTTATAAATGACATACGTCTTAATACTGATGCAGGCAAAACATCGGTCCTGGTATTACTGGACCTCAGTGCAGCTTTTGATACTGTTGATCACAACATACTGCTATATCGACTTGAACACTGGGTTGGATTGACTGGTAAAGTTATCAATTGGTTAAAATCATACTTAAAAGATAGAAGCTTCTTTGTTACCCTGGGAAATTGTTCCTCAACGTCAATGCCCTTGACCTGTGGTGTCCCCCAGGGGTCGATTCTTGGACCATTACTTTTCAACCTTTATATGCTCCCACTTGGGCAAATTATCAATAAAAATTCAATTTTGTATCACTGCTATGCAGATGATACACAAATTTATTTTGCTCCATCACCAAATGATTATGCCCCCCTTGAATGTCTCTACCAGTGTATCGATCAAATCAATAGCTGGATGTCACAAAATTTTCTTCAGCTGAACACAGATAAAACAGAAGTAATTCTATTTGGAAAAAAAGATGAAAGACTCAGGATTACCACTATTCTTGACACAAAAGGGATTAAAACTAAAGAAATGGTTAAAAATCTTGGTGTTTTCATTGACAGCGAGCTAAACTTTGACAGTCACATGAAAGCAATCACTAAAACGGCATTTTATCACCTAAAAAACATTTCCAAACTAAGAGGACTTATGTCAAAAAATGATCTGGAAAAACTAATACATGCCTTCATCTCTAGTAGGGTTGATTACTGCAATGGCCTTTTCACAGGCCTGCCAAAAAAGACCATCAAACGACTTCAGCTGGTTCAAAATGCAGCGGCTAGGGTTCTCACACGAACAAAAAGAACAGAGCACATTACTCCAATTCGAAGGTCCCTTCACTGGCTTCCAGTAAGCTACAGAATTGACTTTAAAGCATTGCTGCTGGTGTACAAATCTCTAAATGGTACAGGGCCCAATTACCTCTCTGATATGTTGCAGCGGCCTAACCCAATCAGATCTACCAGATCACAACAGAAAAATTTACTATTAAAACCTGTTGTTAAAACAAAGTGTGGTGAAGCAGCTTTTAGCTACTATGCAGTACAGCTATGGAACCAACTGCCAGAGGACATTAAAAATGCTCCTGCTGTTGGCAGCTTCAAATCTAGGTTAAAGACCAAGCTGTTTTCAGATGCTTTCTGTTAAATAATTAATATTTTTACATTTTTTATAATCTTTACTTTCTCTGCATGTTTTAAATTTACTTTAACTTTATTCTATTTTATTCTGCCAGTTTTTTTTCCCCTTTCTCTTTCTTTTTCTCCTTTTTCTTTTTGGCATTTTAATATTTTATTTCTACTATTGTTTAATTCTTATTATTTTCTTTTAATTCTTTTAATTAATTATTTTAGAATAAAGATAAAATTATTTTATGTAATTTTATTTCTCTATTGTTTACTGTTTTTACTTCTGTAAAGCACATTGAACTGCCTTTGTGTATGAAATGTGCTATATAAATAAACTTGCCTTGCCTTGAACCAATCTGGCCATTTTCCTCTGACCTCTCTTATCAACAAGACGTTTCCACCCACAAAACCATCACTCACTCAATATTTTCTGTTTTTTCACACCATCCTGTGTAAACTCTAGAGGCTGTTGTGTGTGAAAACCCCAGGAGATCAGCAGTTTCTGAAATACTCAAACCAACACCCATGCCACAGTGAAAGTCACAGAGATCACAATTTTTGCCATTCTGATGACTGAAATGAACATTAACTGAAGCTCTTGATTTGTATCTGCATGATTTGATGCATTGTGCTGCTGTTAAAGGACTGGCTGATTAGAGAACTGCAGAAAACAGCAGGTGGATGGGTGATCCTAATAAAGTGGCCAGTGAGTGTACATTGACCTCGTAGATATTATATCACTTTATAGTTTGTGAATGTTTTGCTATCACAATTGTGTTCACCTTCATTACATATATTTGCACCATGCTTCACCATTAAAAATAGAAAAAAGAATTCAAGTTTCTGCATATTTAGGTCTACTTACATTTTTTAAAACCAAAGTCTTCTAGCTTTTATGCCATTACATCCTGGTGACGCAATGAAGACTGGAGAACTAAGCACTCCATTTATTGTCCATTTATCATTTGTTCATCTTCACTAACTGCTTTATCCTGGAGTCCATCCCAGGAATACTAGGCGTGAGGCAACACTGCACCAAAACTCCAAGAAACAGGAGGGATCTTTTTATATTCTTGCAAGAATCTGGGTGATGTCTGCAGATTTTTTTTTTTTTTGACAATGCCGTGATCAGAAAGCACCCAACATGGATTTCATCATATATATGGGCCATAGTTTGAAATATCCAGGCAAAACTATCTCTGGATCCTGGGGCATTTTGCACAGTGCAGGAATATACCGTAGATGAGAGACTAGGCCGTTGCACTACAACATACATAAACTCATTCACATATAGGGGCACAGCCAGCAGTATAGTATAGCCAGTCTACCTACTGTTTTTGAGAGGTGGGATGAAACCAGAGAACCGAAAGGAAACCCATACAGACACAAGGAGAACACAGAAAATTCCACACAGAGAGTACCCCAACGTCACGACCAAACCAGGAATCATGAAGCTGCAAGGCAGAAACGTGTGTAATGGAAATTTCTAATAAACACTTCAGAACACTTAGCAGTCGTCTTTTCAGTTATTTATTATAGTAGATCATATAACAGATATATAAAATAGGAAAGGAAAGAGAAGAAGACACCACTTCTGATGATGCAGAGAGTACGCGCACTCCGAGTTGTTTTAGTGGCTATTATACTCTAAAGGCATTCGCTTACTGCTTGCACCTTCACGTGATTGGCTCAAGATTTTCTATGAAGCTTTGTTAAAGCGTGCACCTGGCGTGCTCTGGTATGTGCAGGCAGATGCGTAGTTATAAGAACTCAAGCACCCTGCTCATCACCACCGAGGTCAGGAAAGGTGGTTACATCATGAGAAGATGCGTAGTTAGGACGAACTCAAGCACCCTGCTCATTACCACCAAGGCCACAGAAAAGTGATTACAACATTGGAAAAAACATCTTTCTCAGTATATTAGGCCACTTGAGCTCAACACACAAACACAGAGAATAGGAATGTTCATCCACTAAATTTCCCTCACACGTGCCACAGTGCAGACTCTCCACTCAGGTTACTGGATGGCAAATTCAAGCTTAGAACTGGAACCAAGCAGCTTTTGGCGAAAAACCCAAAAGAGTTTTTATGATAAGAGCTGTGTTGTGGTACCAGGCAGGGGTGAAATTGGGAATAAAGCAACAGCACGTTGCTCATACTTTGTACAATGAGGGATGATGTGGTTTGCTGCTTGACAGAGAAGAATGACTCAATGAGAGCCACTCTTTTCCTTTGCTTTGACGGAGAAAAAGCAGATGGAAAAATGAAAATGACACTGGCTCTTTTCGACTGCGCAGGAAATTCCAGGGCACTGAGGAGCCGGGGACTGCTCACGGTGGAAAACGCTGATGCAAGTGACTGTGCCAGCTGTTCATACTGCAGCCTGCTTCTCATTAGAGTAGTGATGAGGTAATGCCACTGACTCCATTAGCCCACTTCCTGTTTGGAGAACTTGCTTCAGAACAACTAACAGAGCACATGAAGTCAGAGGTTTGGCCAGCATCAAAATCCTCACAAAAGCAGGGAGGTTTTTTTGGCCATCCATGTTTAAAACATACAGTTATAAAAGACCTTTCAAATCTGTTACACTTGTAATGCTTTCCCTTGTAAGAGTTAGTCAGGCTCTCGGAAGACTCATGTATAACTCGCAAAAATCTGTTTTTGGAGAGTGATGGTTTGGATCAGGGTGAGAGTACAAGTCTAAAGGGAACAATTACAAGCAATAAAATTGCAAAATGTCCACTATGCTGACAATAAGGATGTGGATTTACAGGGAGAGATATTTGGTTTTCACTGAAGTGAGGGGTTTTTTTTTTACATCTTTCTGTGTAGTGCATATTCTGTGATTTGCAGAATAAAGATATTAAAGCAGAATTCAGCATTGATGACAAACAATTCAGTACTCAACAGCGCAAGAGTATGTAAATAAATATTATACAAAATAATTTGTGTAAAAGCTCTACTTTTAGCCAAGCAAATACCACAGCATGAACAAAACAGCAACAGGACCATCAATAAGTATTAAAGGGGAAAAAAAAAAAAGTCGTCTTTTAACTGTTTTACTCTGAGCTTCTTTCATCGACAGGCTGGTCCATAGTTTCATACATTACCCACAATGCCATCTGACTGCCTGCGGACAGTTGCTCCAGTGGGCTCTACTAAAGAGACCGTTGCTGCAGCACTTCAGTCTTTTAGCCTATCAGGTTTCTCTCCTCCTGATCTATACACTCTGCTCAAACAGATCAGGTTTCAAAACTTCAAAATTTCATGCTAATGCCGCCATTAACGATGTCCTGCTCATCTTCTACATCACCAACTACTGGAGCCGAGCCTCAGCCGTACCGCTCATATGGCTGCACTGCTTTCTCAAACTTTGAGTCTGATTTTTGCTGCCTCTACTACATGTATGCTGGATTTCTCATTAATATGTGATATTGAATGTTCCTGGAAAATGGTGAGTGAGAAAAGGGAGTGAGCGAGAGACACAGATGTAAGTAAGAGAGAGAGATAAGTGAATAGGGAGACAAGCGAGTGAGAGAATGCTGTTTTGTTTTCAGGAACTAACGGCCCTTTTACACTGCCTGGTAACAGCTCAACTCAACTCGCATTTTTTTGGTTTCCCATCGGGCCATAGTTACAGACAGTACCTGGTAACCGGTACTTTTTTGGTATTGCCTCCATCTAGGTTCCAAGCGAGCTAAAGCAATACCAAAAGATGGCGTTAAAACATTGCAGACTACTGATTGATCAGTATCACTGCGTCATCACTGGTGGCACGGTGATGTAGTGATTAGCACTGTTGCCTCACAGCAAAAAGGTTCTAGGTTCAAGCCCAGTGGCTGACAGGGGCCTTTCTGTGCGGAGTTTGCATGTTCTCCCCGTGTCCGCGTGGGTTTCCTCCGGGTGCTCCGGTTTCCCCCACAGTCCAAAGACATGCAGGTTAGGTTAACTGGTGACTAAATTGACCGTAGGTGTGAATGTGAATGGTTGTCTGTGTCTATGTGTCAGCCCTGTGATGATCTGGCGACTTGTCCAGGGTGTACCCCGCCTTTCGCCCGTAGTCAGCTGGGATAGGCTCCAGCTCGCCCACGACCCTTCACAGGATAAGCAGTTACGGATAATGCATGGATGGCTGAGTCATCATTGTGCGAGACGGGACGTCCTGAACAAACCCTCCGTATGTAAATAGCATTTATTTATTATTATTTATACTTCACTGATTGTGTGTTGGGCGGCACGGTGGTATAGTGGTTAGCACTGTCGCCTCACAGCAAGATGGTCCTGGGTTTGAGCCCAGCGGCCGACGAGGGCCTTTCTCCGTGGAGCTTGCATGTTCTCTCCGTGTCTGGGATAGGCTCCAGCTTGCCTGCGATCCTGAACAGGATAAGCAGCTACAGATAATGGATGGATGATTGTGTTTTTTCACCGCTCACATGAATGTGAAACTGTATTAGATCAAGCTGAAGTTGCAACAATTCTTCACATATTTCTAAAGCATTCTGTTACACACACACACACACAAAAAAAAAAGCATCCAAACTGTCAGGATGCAACAGTAACGGCATAAAAAGTGTAATCAGTTTATAAGCAGCAAAAAAAAAAAAAAGCAGCTGCACTGTGTGTGTTAAAAGCACAGGGCTTTCATTCGGAGAATGCAGGGTTCACACATCTTTTATTCACATTTTATTTAAGAAAACTTCTGCTGCAGGTAGCTCATTTAAAATTAGCCATCCTATACTGATGTTTTGTCAAACCCTCTGTTTAAAAAAAAAAGTTAAGTAATGTGATGGGTTTTGTAGGTAAGGTTTTGTAATAAATCAAACATCATGGCATTGCATTACTAAGGCCAAGTTTACATTAGACCGTATCCGTCTCGTTTTCTTCGTGGATGCACTGTCCGTTTACATTAAAACGCCTGGAAACGGGAATCCACCAGGGTCCACGTATTCAATCCAGATCGTGTCTGGTCCGGTGCTGTGTAAACATTGAGAATACGCGGATACGCTGTGCTGAGCTCTAGCTGGCGTCGTCATTGGACAACGTCACTGTGACATCCACCTTCCTGATTCGCTGGCGTTGGTCATGTGACGCGACTGCTGAAAAACGGCGCGGACTTCCGCCTTGTATCACCTTTCATTAAAGAGTATAAAAGTATGAAAATACTGCAAATACTGATGCAAATACTGCCCATTGTGTAGTTATGATTGTCTTTAGGCTTGCCATCCTTCCACTTGCAAGTGGTAAGTGATATGCGCTGGGATCACACACACAGCGGCTCAGTCCCGAATCACTGCTCGTGCACTTCACTCGCGCGCTCTGTGAGCTGCGCAGGGCCGGAGTGCGCACCCTCCAGAGGGCACTCGCTGTTCAGGGCGGAGTGATTTGGAGCGCAGGATGCCTGCGGAGCCGAGCGTATCCGTGTATTGGTGTTGCTGTGTGCACGCGAATCGTTTTAAAAACGTTAATCTGATGATCCGCTGATACGGTCTAATGTAAACCCCACCTCAGACTGAAGCAGGATTCTGTCTATCTTACTGAAAGTTAGGATCTTGAATGGTTTCTTATGAAAACAGGAGCCTTTGGTCTGTGGCTGCTTTAATATTCTTCCTGACTACAGAGATCAGAGGCAGAGTACATGTACACTAAGGTATTAGGCAGAGACCCGTCCACCCGTAAATTTGACGGGCAATTGCCGATTTCAACGGGCAAGTATACACACAGACGGATACTGAAACGGACGATAATGCCGAAAATTTTCGCACATGAATACTCCCACATGTCATCCGATAAAACCAGTTATGTTCCGCCCACACACGGACTGGCCATCGGGAGTAGCGGGAGTTTTCCCGGTGGGCCGGTGGTTCAGTGTGGGCCGGCGGAGAAAAAAAAAACAGTTGCGCGCTGGCCTTTAATATGATAAGCAATGTTAACAGTTTCTTTAACAAACTGTTAACATTGCTTATTACAGTTGCGCGCTGGCCTTTAATATGATAAGCAATGTTAACAGTTTGTTAAAGAAACTGTTAACATTGCTTATCATATTAAAGGCCAGCGCGCAACTGTTTTTTTTTTTTCTCCGCCGGCCCACACTGAACCACCGGCCCACCGGGAAAACTCCCGCTACTCCCGATGGCCAGTCCGTGTGTGGTTCCGCCATCATTTACAAATCGTAAGAAACACAGTTTAATACGAAAAATACTGAAAACTTGAAATGAAAAATCAGAATATTTCATCGCTTCCGCCATTTTGGCCCGCACTGAATCTTGTAACATGCGGACTGAATAAATCGCGAATTCTGATTGGTCGAAAATTGCCAAACACCCTGCGTTGTAGTTTCCGCTTTCTTGGCGGGAGAACCGCATTTTTTTTTTGCTGACTCACTCTTCTGGATCAAGATGAATCCCAACAAACGCCCCAAATTGAATGTGACAAAAACTGATTCGTTTTTCCACAAAAAGACAGAAAAGGTATGTGTGATACATTGATTAACAAGGGGGTTTCATTGGGGTATGGTAAAATAGAATACTGTTGGGTTTTTTTTTTTATTAAATACTGTAACTAGATCAAAAGATTATATACAATTCATTGTTGTTTATTTTCTTTTCACTTTTGTTACCAAATCAGACACCATACATACATCTGATACATTCAGGAGTGAAACTGAAAAAAAATACAAAGTAAAAATATGCAATATTTCTGATCAAAAATTACACGCCATTTCACCCTGAAAATGTCCTAGAATGCAGGAAATGAAGTCTAAATTTCAAAAATTTTCTGGGGGGGCATGCCCCCAGACCCCCCTAGAGGGACTTCGCGCCTGCGGCGCTCGTCTTCGCACCTGCGGCGCTTATCAGGATTATATAAAATATTATTTTTGACTGGTAAATTTCTTTTTCTGCCTAATACCCTAATGTACACTCATCGTTTTTACCAACAGAGGGTTTAGCAAAATATCAGTACAGGATGGCCAATTTTAAATGAATTACCTGCAGCAAAACTTTCCCCAAATAAAACATGCCAAGCAGGGATACAAACCAGTGTTCTCCGAGAAGAAAATGTCTGTAAATTGCTCAGAAATATAAATTCTTTCAAAGCTACTGGACTTGATAACATTCCAGCAAAATTTGTAAAAGATTCTGCAGAAATTATTGCTGCTCCACTCACTCATATGATAAATTTATCTATATTACATGGTGTTGTACCAGATGATCTCAAATATGCTATGGTTGTTCCATAGTATAAAAAGAATAGTAAAACCAGTGAAGGTAATTATCGTCCTGTGTCTATTCTTTATGTGATATCTAAAATATTTGAAAGAGTGATACATGACCAACTGTATGTCTACTTGCAGGAGTCAAATTTGTTATATGAATTTCAGTCTGGATTTCGAAAATCTTATTCTACTGATACATGTTTATTGCATTTAACTGATTACATTAGGCTAGAAATGGGCAAGAATGGTGTTGCTTGATTTACAGAAAGCTTTCGACATCATGAGATTTTGCTTGGTAAATTGAGGTGTTTGTCTGACTCTGCTGTAAATTGGTTCAAGTCATATTTATTAAATCGTAAACAACTTGTTGATCTTTCAGGCATTAAATCTAATCTTGAAAATATCACATGTGGAGTGCCGCAAAGATTGATCCTGGGGTGCTTATTGTTCTTGATGTTAACGATATGGAAATGGCTGCCAAATGTAACTTATTGTTGTATGCTGATGATTCTGCATTGTTAATACATGGTCACAATTTAGTCACTTGACAAAATCAACTTGGTGAAGAATTATCATGTGTTAGTGATTGGCTAGTGCAGGGCTTTTCAAAGTGTGGGGCGCCAGAGTTCTTCAGGGGGGGCGCAACGTGAGGAGCCTTTACCAGAGACAAAATGGATCGATTTTTAGTACCTAAAGCTACAGTGATTGAGGAGACAAAGTTTGGGCCAAGCAAAAAAAACCCAGAGCCTCCAAGATGTTGCGATTTGCAACTTCAGCGCAAATTCAACCAATCCCCGCCAATTCAGGGCGGTGTTACAATTATATCCAATCACCGCAACTTTCCCGCAAATTTGACCAATCGTTGGCGTCGTCTTGAGGTGACGTCGACAAACTACCTTCCGCCTTACTTCCGTGTATAAGTTCAAGAGAAGCAGCATGCGCTCAGTGTTGCCAGATTGGTTTTAAGTGCATTTTGGCGGGTTTTGAACATATTTTGGGCTGGAAAACGTCAGCAGTATCTGGCAACATTGCATGATGTGCGAGTCAGTGTTTATGTAGGCTTAAATTCTGTTACTGAAAGTGTGTGACGTTTACAGTGAAGCACTGTGTGCACTTTATTTATTTTTTTTTTACTTAATACAAGAAAGTAATGGATGCCAACATTTTTGCCAAAATGGTATTTTATTTTCCATTGTTTAGGCAGCTTCAGCATCATACTGTGAGATTCTGTTCAAATTGTTTTTTTTCTTCTATGAAGCCTGAGCCATTTATTTTATTAGTTTATGATTATTGTTTAATTTAGTCTTCAGGAGAGACTGCCTGCACACAGTACTAGTATTAATAGTTTTTATCTTACATGAAAGCTGAGGCATTTATATTATATTTTAAGGTAACTTCATGTTGTGCTGTGAGGTTCTATGCACTTTAACTTTTGAACCAACAGGTGCATTTGGATAAGTAAAGCCTATTTTTCTGCATTTTTGTAGTCCTGGTAATCTTTTATATTGGTAAAGTTGTTTATAGGACCATTTCTCAGTGTCTGTTTTTTTAATCAATAGTTTTTCAGTAATAACTTAATATTTAACATATCACTCAATTTTAATCACAAAAAGAGAAAATCGCAACAATTTCTCGCAACTTTCACTTCCTCCCGCAATGTAATCGCAACAAAAACCTAAAAAACACCGCAACTTTCATCACAATTTTTTTGGAAACCCCCCCCCCCCCCGCAACATCAGACATTTTAGCCCACAACAATCACAAAAAAGGCCCGCGGAATCCTGGGGGACTGGAAAAAGAAGGAAGTATGACCACGATTATTTAAAGTTTGGATTTTCATGGACTGGATCTGAAGATGCTCCACTGCCACAGTGTGTTGTCTGCCAAGAGGTGCTAGCTAACGATGCTACGAGATGTTTAAAATGTGTAAAACAAGATGTTTTAAAAAGCACAGATGTTTAAAATGTGAAAAAGAAAAAAAGGTGTGAACAACAACCATTTTTTAAAAATACGAATGGAACATTAAGTATAGCAACAACAAAAATTTGGGGGGGGGGGGGGGGGGGGGGCGCTGTTGTTTATTTGCTCTCCGAGGGGGGGCTGACTCTCCCACACTTTGAAAACCCCTGGGCTAGTGGATAACAAGTTACCTTTACATCTTGGAAAAACTGAATCTATACTGTTTGGCTGTAAAAAGTAACTTGAAGAAAAATTCGAATTTGGACATTGTGTGCAAAGGTACTGAAAATCAAATATTACTCGAAAGTTAAATATTTAGGTGCAGAGTTGGACCAATCCTTAGATGGACAGGCAATGGCCAAAAAGGTACCAAGTAAGATATATGCCAGATTAGAATTTTTATATCAAAAATCAAAATTTTTAGATTTAAGAACCAAGAAATTGTTAGCATCAGCACTGGTACAATGTCATTATGATTATGCCTGCTCTTTTTGGTACTCAAGTTTGACTAAGAAAACAAAACTGCAGATTTCTCAGAATAAACTGGTTTGTTTTACTCTAAATTTACAGCCAATAACATCATTATTTACTGAACACTTCAAAATCTTAGGGTGGCTCCCTATCCGATATAGAGTAAAGCAATTAAAACTAAATCATATGTACCGAGTGCTTGATGGGATGTTTCCTAAGTACCTTTCTGACCAATTCCTTTCCATCTCGAGAAGACATTCTCATAATACTCGTTCTAGTCAACATTCACTTGTCATTCCTCATTTTGGTACTTTTGCTAAGTTTTCATTTTGTATCACTGGTGCTCAGTTATGGAATAGTCTTCCTTTTACTTTAGTCAGTTCTAGTCAATCTTTGTTACATTTTAAGAAAAATGTTAAGTTTTATATGTATAATGTTATGACTTCTATTAAGAATAATGATTTTATTTATTAATTTTCATATATTTTTATTAGTATTAGGTTTATATCTCTCTTTTGTGTCACATCGTGTATTATGGGGACCACAATGGAAATAAGTTTTTAACTTTGCGTTATCCCCGGCAATATCTACAGTATTTTGTATTTTTTTATACTCATGTTTATTTTGGATTATTTTGTTACGTTTATCATTTTTATATACTGCATTATTGTCAAATAAATCAAATTTAAAAAAAAAAAAAAAAAAAATTACACCATATTAACATACAGAGCATGGCTTTTTTTTTTTTGCTGCTTGTAAACAGATGGCACTTTTTATGCTGTTACCGTTACATCACGCCTACTGAGATCAAAAGGTGCAGGCTATCTGCTGGTACCTCGTATAGTGAAGGCTACATCAGGGGGCAGAGCCTTTTCTTACAAAGCCCCACAGTTATGCAACAGCCTTCCAAGTAGTGTTCAGGAATCAGACACAGTCTCAGCGTTTAAATCTAGGCTGAAAACATATCTGTTTAGTCAAGCCTTTTGTTAATGGTGTTTATGAGGTAAAGGTGTAGATGTGGAGGGTCCTCAGACATAGTGTTTTGGTAAACTGGGATGTATGGATGCTGTCAGTCCCCCACTCACTTGCTCACTCGAGTTTGTTGATGGTGTAGTGGCTGCTGCTTTATGTCCCGGAGCGCCCTCATGCCTGTGTTACCTTCCGGCTCTCCCCTTTTAGTTATGCTGTCATAGTTAGTTTTGCCGGAGTCCCTGCTTATACACAGGGATACTGTACCTACTTATTCAGGTGACATTGGGCATACCTAACAACCTGTGTTTTCTCTCTTTTCTCCCCCCCTGCCAATCTGTCCCTCTGAGTTACATGTCAATCCTGGGATCGAGATGCTGACCTTTTCTGCTCCTCGGACCTGCCTGATCCATCCTGGTGCCCTGTGTCTGATTGGAGTCTCATCGCATCACTCCTGTGGAGGACGGCCCCATATGGACAGTTGAAAGTCACACCTGGAGGATGCTCTGGACACTTACAGTAATGCTTTTGTGGCTGAGGACTATAGTTGACTTGCTAACTTTAGGACTGCGGTTGTCATGAACAATTTTGCACTCAAGTCTCCATCAATGAAGAGTTTATAACATCAACAAAACTGACTTCATGTTAAAACTGTTAATGTTATAGTCATGTTGTCTGTTGTTGTCCAGGTGAGGATTGGTTCCCTTTTGAGTCTGGTTCCTCTAGAGGTTTCTTCTTCGTGTCGTCTGGGGGAGTTTTTCCTTGCCACCGTCACCACGGGCTTGCTCATTGGGGATAGATTAGGGATAAAATTGGCTCATGTCTTGGGTCATTCAGATTCTGTAAAGCAAACTTGACTGGATATCCTGGCAGTTTGGATGCAGCTTTTTTACGGTTTTTATTCCCCACTGGCCGAAAGGCCCGAAGAGGGATTATGTTGTGGCGATGTCCGTCTGTCCCAGGAAAGGGTACTCACCTTCTGAAATTAACTCTTCTCACGATTTTTGGAGGGATTTCACGAAACTTGGCAGGCAGCTTTGTTATAGGACAGCAATACATATATTGCAATTTCGTTTGCAATACACTGTAGCAGGGGATATTGTGCTCTCAGAGCACTCGTTTTTGTTCGTTTCACAAAATGCATTAGAAACTGGATGACTTCTGGCAACTCGAGCTTGACATAAATTCTCATGCGCGCACACGCACGCGCACACAGGCATGTGAGTAGTAGTATTAATAACAACAAAGATGTCCTTGTGTGTGTGTGTTGCGTTAAAGACGAACTGCGGATACCAAAAGCAAGTAGATTCAAGTTCATATAGTGGAAAAAGGCCAAAACAGTGAAATGAAACTGGCCCATGGACAGATCACTATGGCTGAAATTACAAGCTTGTACATAGGTATTTGTGAGAGTCTATAAAGAAGTCCCTGAAAACTGAGTAATTATGAATAATCTCACCTCTAACTTTATAAAAACACATGAGCTGTTGGGCCAGCACACATTCTGTGAATAAACCAGCTAATTTTAACTGTCTGTACTGATGCAATACCCTAGGAGCCATGTAGCCAGCATTTATTTGTGTGTGTGTGTGTGTGTGTGTGTGTGTGTGTGTATAATTTTAGGATCTGTGCTACTGCTGCTTTGACCTTGTGCTGTGTGAAAAGTGTGGAAAAACAGCGGTAACCTCGGGAGGAATGGGCTCCAGACCGGCACAGTTCTCGTTGCATTTGTCGTAGACCAGGCGCAGTTTACGGAAGAGGACAGACAGCATGCGCAGGTGCTCCTGCAGCTTCCCCAGCCGGTCCTGATGTGTGTTAGGATGGTATGTGACCCCATTTGGTAGCTGTGTCAGAAATATAGACGAGCAAAAAAAAAAAAAAGGAGACAAGCAGACAGAAGAACCACACAATGTGCATTCATCAGGATATTACATTCACATTACAGGCATTTAGCAGGTGCCCTCATCCACAGCGACATACAACAAGTTCAACAATTATATACGATATATGATGTATGAGGTGGGCAGTAAACGAGCCCATGATAATGTTTCAGAGACTTCTCCACATTGATAAAGCACTTTAAATGTTGTATACGCTTCATGATGCTGTCTTGACAATTATCAAGTGCGCTGGGTGGCAATAATCACTCACAGAAAGTGTTATTTGTTTTAAAGTTAAATACTTAGAATTCTAATTAGATTTTTTTTTTACAGAATTCTAAGATTATGCTATTAATCTGAGTTTAGGAAATTATATTAGTAAAAGCCCTTTTTAATTACTGGAATTTCTATATTTGAGTTCATGTTAGGTCGTTTGTCCGTGCTATATTTTTTATGCTGTAATACGCAGCAGAGGCTCCCATGCAGGTGTGCGTGCGTGTGTGTATATGCTCAGCTGAACTGAAAGTCATCAAAATAACAACCCAAAACAAATCTGAGCAAAATAAGTGGGCACAAAAACCCTGACCTGCACAGTCTCTACCTCCAGGACATTCTTCATTATTTGCACTCACCTGCATGTTTCTAAGCAGCTGAAAGATCTCCATGGTTCTTAAAACGATATCCTGCACGGTTTCCTGTCCAATGCGACATAGTGAGGCTGTGTTTACATCGCGGGCTGCTTGCGCCTGCTGCGCAGGAAACTGGCCAAGTGGTGGGGTTGTCATGAGGTCAGAAGGGGGAGAGGCACTGGGGCAAGTGGCTACTCAGTGTCACACAGTGGCATGCCTACAACACAGACAGAGGATAGAGCTAAACAAGTGTCTTACGAGGGGGTATTCCTGCCTTTCATTTCAGCCTTCTTCAGTTTTGTCGATTTCTCGGTCACCCAGCTCTTTGTCTTTTAACGTCCTTTGCTTTTTCTGTGATTGAAAGTTTCAATCTCTCTAAATATATTAAAAATTAATACCAGAAAGGGTATTCTGAAGGAGTAAGCTTTTTTTTTCTGCCACAGGGTGTCATGAATGAGCAGATGTTGTTAGTTGGATTATTAAAGCAACGAAATTTACCTTACTGCCAACTGACATGGGTCTCCAGAGCCTAAAATTAGAATTGGAATGACAAGTGTTTTACTCCAACCTGAACTTGCTGTTCAATCCTACTGAAAACGATCAGGACTTCTACAGTATTATACACTGAAACTAAAATCATGGGGCACGACTTGACAAGGGAACGGAAAATATTTTTTATACCCGTCTCCTGCTCTAGGATTGGCTAGACTTGGATTCTCACAGATTGGACAGTTATGAATCAATCCAATTACAACAGCAACCCCTGAATACAATGCTTCTTGAGAAGAAAATATTTAGTTAAATATTATATAAAATTACATATTCATCTGTGGTCATCATTAAAATCTATGTTTTGAGCAACACCGCTGTGTCTGATAGTGTATCTTCATGATACGCTGCCATGTCACTGATACTGTAAGAATGATCAACCAGTTATAGAATATTTAGTCTTCTAACAGTGGACATAGCAGAGCAGTGTAAATTGTGCACAGCAATACCTAACTTTATGGCGGATAAAAGGGTCAATGAATGTAAGTATAGCCTAAAAATTAAGAAGTCAATTACAGTCTCTACCCTTTCATGCAATTTTAATGCCATTTTCACCTGTAAAGAAAACAAATTTAACAAGTGTTGCCAGGCAAAACAAACCTCGCCCGGTAGCACTTATGATGAATATGAAGGACGATATCACGAAAAAAATAAAAAAGTACCCTATGGGTACATGTGGCTACTGCTTATAAATAAAATTGTTTTCTGATCCCATGTCCATACAGTAAATATAGCATATATATTTACTCTATGAGGCAGTAGCCACAAAAATGAAGCGTAATCCAAAAATGAACAAAAAAAAAAAAAAAATCACAGAAGTAAAATATACCAAGTGTCTGTACTTTATATTATTCTACTCTTACAATTTTCAAAACTGAAACCTCCGAACCGAGGCTGACATACACGCGCTGTCGCCATGACCCAAACTCTTATTTCCTGGAAATGGCCCGGTGCTAGAGCTCAGTGGAATGCACTTTCCATCGGTAATAAGCATAAACGTGTCTGAAAGTGATTTCTTTAGTCTAGTCCATTTATTTCGAATGGTGAACCGAATTGTATACACTCACTGGCCATTTTAATCGGAACACATGTATGCGCATGCGCAGTGCGCGACTGTTACACTCTTACAGCACAATGACATAGTGGCTAGCACCTCTATATGAGGCAGTAGCCACAACAAAAACGAGTTTGACCTTTTTGGTGGCCTTGACCAGATGATCCTCAAAATGTTGGAGGTTCTATTTGAAACCAATGCCCATTTCTCCTGAAAGTTTCATGAAGATTGATCCAGCTGTTTTCCCGTAATATCGATAACAAAAAAAAAAAAACTGACCAAAAACAAATACCTCACCCCACTTACTCTGTAGCGGGCGAGGTAAAAATAAATACAAAATCACATATGTAGTTTAATGCTCATTGATTCTTGACTTTTCACACCCTGTTGGCGTTCCTAATAAAGCATATACACAAATTGTCTTGAGATTGGCACAGCTAAATGATCCCCGGGTTTGATCCTGAGCTCTGGTTACTACCTCTGGGTATTCTCCATGTTCTCTAGTTTCCTCCCACCTCCCAAAAACATGATGAAAGGCAGACTGATGACTATAAAATGTTCCAAGGTGTAAATATGGGTGTGCATGATGCCCTGAGCTAGACTGGTGTCCCACGCAGGGTAGTATTCCCACCTCACGCTCAGTTGTTTGTTTGTTTTTTAATGAATTAACAGCAAGGCAATACAATAGGAAACCACAAAAGACAATGCCAGGGGGTTCTATACAGGCAGAAATCACAGAAATACATTAGGAAAGAAATATGTTCAAGATTACATATAAATTCAAGAATTTGAGGGCTTTGGGTTTTCTATAGAAAATTCTTTTAATGTATTGCTTGGTTTCTCTTTCAAATACAATAAAAGAGGGCTACAGATTAGAAAATTTTGAATTGTGAATGTGTGCTTTAGCGAGTATTAAAGATTAAATTAATAATGTAGAATTGGTTAGAACTGGACGCAGAGTATGAGGAAAAAGCTAAAAACAATATATCATTAAAAGAAAGATGAGAGAGAGAGAAAATTTGGTGAGAATATGTTGGGAAATTAATGCACAAAGGTCTTGCCAAAAATACATGAGTGAGGACATGACTAAAATAAGTGATTAAGGTCCTCTGGAGGGCGGCACGGTGGTGTAGTGGTTAGCGCTGTCACCTCACAGCAAGAAGGTCCGGGTTTGAGCCCCGTGGCCAGCGAGGGCCTTTCTGTGTGGAGTTTGCATGTTCTCCCCGTGTCCACGTGGGTTTCCCCCACAGTCCAAAGACATGCAGGTTAGGTTAACTGGTGACTCTAAATTGACTGTAGGTGTGAATGTGAGTGTGAATGGTTGTCTGTGTCTATGTGTCAGCCCTGTGATGACCTGGCGACTTGTCCAGGGTGTACCCCGCCTTTCGCCCGTAGTCAGCTGGGATAGGCTCCAGCTTGCCTGCGACCCTGTAGAACAGGATAAAGCGGCTAGAGATAATGAGATGAGATGAGGTCCTCTGGAGCCAGTTGACAAAAAAAAGCAGTCCCGCCTCACGCTCAGTGTTCCTGGGATAGGGTCCTGGTCCAATGCAACGACATCGAACACGAGATCGTCAGTGAAGATATCAAAGGAGAAGAAAGCCTGGTCTCCATTGCCGGTAATAAAATCTAGAACGTGTGCAATTTTAAATATCTTGGGCACAGTATCAGCAACATCAGTACAGATACCTCTCACTCACTTGGTGTAAAAATTGGTGCCGCATTTCAAAAGCGGAATGAACTTAAGCATGTGTTGACTGACCACTGCATTCTCTTGTCAACTAGGGTGAAATTCCTTGTCGCTTCTGTTTGATCTCGCTTGCTATGCAGTGTCCAAGCATGGCAAATGTCCTCCGATGATATCAACAAAATAGAAGTTGTAGTTGTATGGAACAGCTTTCTGCATTGTATGATCAAAGGTGGTTTCAAAAGAAAGAATCCTGCTGACCCAGGAGTTTCTGATGCTCAGGGAGAGGTGGACTGGGGATTCCGGTTAACCAATAGGAATCTGCAAGAGATGACCCAAACCCCCCCCCCAATCGGACTCACTTGCTGGAAACAAAGGCTGCAATACTTGGCGCACATCTGCCGCATGGAGAACAACAGTATTCAGAAGGAACTGTTGTTCGAGAATCGATCAGGGAAATGGACAAGGATTGAGAATCTGCTGGGCATGGATGCTCAGCAGATAAGACGGACAATGATGTCTCGACCCGATTTTCAGCGACTGTTGGACCAGGTCCTAACAGAAGCACCCTAGGGGTGTTACAACCTCCAATGATGATGACCAGGATAAAGCCCTTGCTGAAGATGGATGGATGGATGGAGACTCTGGACCGTTTGAGCGGTTCTGTCCAATCAGCAGATTGCTGTATGAGCTTCTCAACCAATCACAACGCAGGAGGCGGGCTTAATATGTCTGGGACACAAATAACCGGCTGGGTCTCATTATGACTAACTAACGGTTCACCTAAAGTAAACCGCTATTCTAGATAAACAGGTAGGCACATAACGTCTATGTCGTCACGCCAAATCAGGACTGTTACAAACTTACTAATTTATCTTCTAAAATATTAATTACTGTTCTAATAAACAGCACCTTCCAGATTAGAGAAACATTACCAGCTGGTCATGGATGTATTGGCTAACTAGCACAGGTTAGCTAGCACACCTGGCTTAGAGCAAACTCTCAAAGAGTAAACGGCACAGAATGCTAAAGCAAAGCTATGCAACAAATCTCCCCGGTCACATTTCAAACTTGCGAGTCTTCAATTGTTTAATTATGTACAGTTACCTGTAACGCTACTTCTACACGGACTGTTGACAAGACGTCATTCCTCTTTGGCGTGTCGAGATCTCCGCTGTTCTTCGGTCAGTTATCGCGAGACTTCGGGACTGTACCGTAAAGTATCTAATGTAGGCTCATTCTCCTAATTTACCACAGCAAGAAATTGTATTTTATTCGTATAATCTGATTTTAACTCCCATCCGACCACAATGGAAATAAGTGTTAGACACTTTCTTGTGTTATCCGTGTATCTTAATGGACACTATGTTTATGTATTTTGTGCATTATTTTAGGAAATAAAAATCAATCAATCAAAATGTTGTCACGCTTCTTTCTTTCTTTAGCAGAAATTGTGCCAGATGTAGAACATGATAAATGATTGATTTCATTCCAAGAGATTTTAGAACAGTTTTGGAAATAAATCCAATATTACTAATTATTAGCTTACTATTAACTATAAAGGGCGGCATGGTGGTGTAGTGGTTAGCGCTGTTGCCTCACAGCAAGAAGGTCCGGGTTCGAGCCCCGTGGCCGGCGAGGGCCTTTCTGTGCGGAGTTTGCATGTTCTCCCCGTGTCCACGTGGGTTTCCTCCGGGTGCTCCGGTTTCCCCCACAGTCCAAAGACATGCAGAACAGGATAGAGCGGCTAGAGATAATGAGATGAGATTAACTATAGAATTTCAAGAGCTACTTAGGTGATACACTCTGTCATATTAGTTACAGTGATTTATTGGCTAGGAGTTAGCAATGGGGCAGCATAGTGGTTAGCACTGTTGCCTCACAGCAAGAAGGTCCGAGTTCGAGCCCAGCAGCCGACGAGGGCCTTTCTATGTGGAGTTTGCATGTTCTCCCTGTGTCTGCATGGGTTTCCTTCGGGTGCTCCGGTTTCCCCCACAGTCCAAAGACATGCAGGGTTAGGTTAACTGGTGACTCTAAATTGACCGTAGGTGTGAATGTGACTGTGAATGGTTGTTTGTGTCTATGTGTCAGTCCTGCAATGACCTGGCGACTTGTCCAGGGTGTACCCTGCCTCTCACCCATAGTCAGCTGGGATAGGCTCGAGCTTGCCTGCAACCCTGTAGAACAGGATAAGTGGCTACAGATAATGGGTGGATGGATGGAGTTAGCACTGTTGGATTACTTCCATACAGGGCAAATTCCAAATTTAGGATTTGAAAGGTGGTGTTACCTCCGCCAACTTTGTTGGAGAAGGGTATGTTTTCGTCTCAGTTTGTTTATTTGTCTGTTCCCAACGTAACTCAAAAAATAGTGAATGGATTTTGATGAAATTTTGAGGAAAGGTGAGCCATGGGCCAAGGAACAATTGATTAGATTTTGATACAAATCCAGATATATATGTGGATCCAGGATTGATTGATTGATTGATTTCTGTTCTAAATGTAACTCAAAAAATAGCAAATGGATTTTGATGAAACTTTGAGGAAATGTGAGCCATGGGCCAAGGAACAATTTATTAGATTTTGATGCAAATCCAAATATGTGGCTTAGTGGAGGTATGCAGTCTACCAAGTACCCTTCTAGTTGTTGTTGTTATTGTTGTTGTTGTTGTTGTTAAGTTAAAATTAAATTAAAACGACACAACACTAAAGTTGTATTAAAGCCATAGTTACACCACCATGTGACAAACATTTCTACACTGAGAAAAATCATTCCAGAGTTACAGAAATATCTAGAACACTCAGACATGCACTTAGCATTTTGAATTATTATTATTATTATTATTATTATTATTAAAATCCAGTGCACATGTCCACATTCTCCAGGCAGTCTGAAAAAAGGAGAAGCACAATGAAGTCCATTAACCTGCAGAGAGGCTTTCAACCCTGCAAGGCCTTTATTTGATCTGCCTCATTTGTGGACTATAAATGCATTAAACCAACAAAAGAATTACAACCTCAAATCAGGAAAAAGTTGTGATGGTATTGAAAATGCAAATAAAAACATATTGCATATAAAGATGATTCACATGATCAAAAATTGTTTGTACCTTGAGTAAACTTCATTTCAATTCATAACGTTCTCATAAATTATATTGATTTTATACTGATATTTTGTTCTACTGGTAAACAACATATTAAGACTCATTAGTATAAATATGCAGGTGATTATAGAAAATCATGCATGCTGATTGGTTGAGAGATTTGGACTAGGGCAGCACGGTGGTGTAGTGGTTAGCACTGTCGCCTCACAGCAAGAAGGTTATGGGTTTGAGCCTAGCAGCTGGTAGGGGCCTTTCTGTGTGAAGTTTGCATGTTCTCCCCGTGTCTGTGTGGATTTCCTCCGGGTGCTCCAGTTTCCCCCACAGTTCAGACATGCGGTTAGGTTAACATGGGGTGGCCTTGGGCTGAAGTGCCCTTGAACAAGGCACCTAACCCCCAACTGTTCCTCAAGTGCTATAGCATAGCTGCCCACTGCTCTGGGTATGTGTGTGTGCTCATTGCCTGCATGTGTGTGTTTACTGCTTCAGATGGGTTAAATGCAGAGAGGAATTTCACTGTGCTTAAGTGTATGTGTGATAAAGTTGTTCTTCTCTTCTTCTATTTCTCGATAATCACCTCAAGCGACTCGGCAAAATGGTAGCCAATCGCTTTGTCACCGTAAGTGAGAAAGAATTACAAATTATGAAAGAAAATGCTGTTCCTAAAAGCACTAAAGATGCTACGAAGTTTAATCTAAAACTATTCAAAGGTAAGGTGGAATTGTGTTTTATTTTATCTATTTCAAAACAAAGTATTTTATATGGGGGCGGCACGGTGGTGTAGTGGTTAGCGCTGTCGCCTCACAGCAAGAAGGTCTGGGTTCAAGCCCCGTGGCCAGCGAGGGCCTTTCTGTGCGGAGTTTGCATGTTCTCCCCGTGTCCGCGTGGGTTTCCTCCGGGTTCTCTGGTTTCCCCCACAGTCCAAAGACATGCAGGTTAGGCTAACTGGTGACTCTAAATTGGCCGTAGGTGTGAATGTGAGTGTGAATGGTTGTCTGTGTCTATGTGTCAGCCCTGTGATGACCTGGCGACTTGTCCAGGGTGTACCCCGCCTTTCGCCCGTAGTCAGCTGGGATAGGCTCCAGCTTGCCTGCGACCCTGTAGAACAGGATAAAGCGGCTAGAGATAATGAGATGAGATGAGTATTTTATATGAGCCAGCATAGATAAGTGATAAGTCTACACCGCTCTCTTATTACATTTACATGTCGCTTTTGAAGATTGAAATAAAAAATTTTAATAAATTTTTTTATTTTAAAAAAAATAATCACTTGTATATTTATACTAAAACAATGATCTGCCTCAGGCTTAGTAAACACTGGTGAATAATAACCTCTGCTTCATCTCAGTTATTATTCACTTCGCCTTCGGCGAATAATTTGTTAATTATAACACATAACAAATAGTTATACAGTGCAGTACAAATAAAAATACACAAAAACCTTTAAGTAGGATTCATAGTCACATTTCTAATTTTCTCTTTCAAACCTATATGAGTTCACATGAATCCTCTTCCCACTGATAAAATGAAACAAACAAGAGAAAAGTCAAAAACTGATTTAGTTTTTATTAGTACTGTTGTCTTGGCCTGCTTATTGAGGTTGTGGGGATGTTGTGTGGCTGTGGAGGCTTCATGGTTTGGGGTCCTGACAGAGACTGCAGCCTGGTCTCTGGTCTGATTGCTGCTCCAGCTGGATGGTGACAGAGTAGAAGCTATATGTGGTGAAGCAGTACTGGGTCATCTCTCTGAGCACCAGCTGTGGATCTGCAGCATCATCTGAGAAGACAGTGACACAAGTCAATGTAAACCAGTTTATGTATGTACACATACACTATATGCTGAAAACTTTGTGGACACCTGATCATCACACCCATATGTGGTTCTTCCACATTGACACAAAGTTGGAAGCACAAAATTGTATAGGATGTCTTTGTATGCTGTATGTTACAAGTTCCCTTCAAATTAAGGAACCCAAACCTATTGCAGCATGACAAGACCCCTATGTACAAAATGAGCTCCATGAAGACATGGTTTGCCAACGATGGAGTGGAAGAACTCAAATGTCCTGCACAGAGCCCTGACCTCAACCCCGTTGAACACCTTTGGGATGAACTGGAACTCCAACTGCACAAAAAGTCTCCTCACCTAAACTCACTAAGGCCATGTACACACGTAGCCAGGTATTTTTAAAACCGAACATTTTCCCCCCCTCCGTTTATAAAAATGTTTTATCCACACCACCTCGTCTTCGAAAAAAATCCCTTCCACACATAACCGAACATCTGCGTTTTCAATCACATTCATAAGCATTCCAAACCTGTAGATGGCATTATTTCCCCAAATCCTACCCCCTAATCACATCAGAATAGCCCTCTGTTGGCGTCACTTCCGCCTAAACATAAAACATGGCGCCAAGCTCGTTCGTCTGGACAGACTCGGAGACAGAATTGCTTTTAAACACAATTTGAGTATAAACTTCAAAAGACGCAAGAAAACGTTGATTGGGAATCTTGTCAAAGCAAATATGTGGACATATTGACCCTGTTTTTGGAGCAGTAGTTGGGCTTCTAAAATTAAACATGTAAATAGCACCTGCACAATGATTAACGCTTTCAAGGCACTACTCCGATCCATTACTCTTTATCCATGCTTAATCTGGCTTCTGCAGTAAACAAAGGTCGCACGTTTGACGTCAGGGCAGATTTGTTGTCATTTTTTTGGTGCAGATTGTGACGTTCTAAAACGCAAAACTCTGGTTATCTCTGTCTACACGAAAAGGCATACACGGAGTTTTCAAAAATCTTCACTTTGCCTGGAGTTTTTTTAAATATTCGTTTTTGATGTGTTTTCATGTGGATGACAGGCCAAAACGTAGAAAAATATCTTCGATTTAGTAGATACCTGGCTACGTGTGGACGGGGTCTAAAGCTCTTGTGGCTGAATGAACATAAATCCCCACAGTCACACTCCAAAATCTAGTAGAAAGCCTTCCCAGAAAAGTGAAGGGTATGGGTGTGATGGTCAGGTGTCCAAATACTTTTAGCCATATAGTGTACATAGTTAGCCTTATATGAGATCATACACATTGGTATACACATATATAAATGGTTTTCTGGGTCAGACAATAAAATTACTTTCAGAACAGGAAATAAGGTAAAATCTGGCATTCATAAAATATGCAATTGAAATATTTAATTTGTAGTTTTCTTGTGACGGTTCAGATTTGTTTTAAATGTTTGATATCACACATGTGACAGACCATTATTCTGAATAGCAATTTCTGAAAGAAAGCTTCTTTCTCCGTTTGTATACACTAAAGAAAAAAAAGGCTTCTTAACATTTGACAGTTACAGGTACTTCAATTCATACAAGCTTCCTACAGCTTCTTTCTACCTGATACAGTCTGTTGTATGGTTTTACATGGAACATTTAAGGGTTCTTCAAGTGTGACATCTATAGGTAAAAGTGTTTTTCTCCTTTTATAAGCCAATAGAGAAATTGAATTCAATGCAAATTCTGAGTTTTAATCATTGTCCCTAAAATGTTTTTGTACTATTATGAGTATTAGTAGCAGTAGTAGTTAGTAAAAGTGATAGTTGTTGTTGTTGTTGTTGTTGTTGTAGTAATAGTAGTAATAGCTGTAAAGTGGTAATATTTCTGCAAACAAAAAATCGTGGCTCACTCCTTTTGTGCCAAAATTTGTGAGAGAATTGTTAATAGTTCTTCAAAAAGAACATTTCTCAATGCAAGCTGTTAGATCTTTCAAAATCTACAGTACATAATACTGTGGAAAGGTTCAGGAAATTCAGAGATATCTCAGTGCGTAACGGGAAATGTTGGAAACCACTGTTGAATGTGCGTGACCTTCAAGCCCTCAGGCGGCACTGCCTGAGAAACCATCATGCTAATGTGACAAGTATAGCCACATGGGCTCAGGAGTACTTCGGAAAACTGTTGTCACTTATCACAGTCTGCCGCTGCATCCAGAAATGCAAGTCGAAACTGTATTACGCAAGGAGGAAGCCATTCATCAATTCTATGCAGAAATGCCACCAATTTCTCTGGGCCTGAACTCATTTCAGATGGATTGAAAGACAGTGGAAGTGTGTGCTGTGGTCAGATGAGTCCACATTTCAACTTATCAGAAAAACCAGACGTCAAGTTCTCAGTGCCAAAGGTGAACACGATCATCCAGTTTGTTATCAGAGAAAGGTGCAAAAGCCAGCATCTGTGATGGTATGGGGGCATCAGTGCCCACAGCATGGGTGAGTTGCATGTGTGTGAAGGTACCATTGATATATTGGGGCATATATTGGGATTTTAGAGAAACATATTCATTGAGGCAATGTCTCTTCCCAGGAAGTCCATACTTCTTTGAGCAGGACAATGCCAGGCCTCATTCTGCACAGGGTACAACAGCATGGCTTCGTAGACACAGAGTGTGTGCGCTTCACTGGCCTGCTGCCAGTCCAGGTCTGTCTCCTATTGAGAATGTATGGTGCATCATGAAGAGGAGAATCAGACAATAGTGACCACAGACTGTTGAGTAGCTGAAGTCTTGTATCAAGCAAGAATGGACAAAAATTCCAATTGTCAAACTGCAACAATTACTATCCTCAGATCCCACATGATTAAAAATTGCTATTAAAGAAAAGGTGATGTGATACTGTAATAATGCCTCTGTCCCAAATTTTATTGAATATGTTGCAGGCAGGCGGCACGGTGGTGTAGTGGTTAGTGCTGTCGCCTCACAGCAAGAAGGTCCAGGTTCGAGCCCCGTGGCCGGCGAGGGCCTTTCTGTGTGGAGTTTGCATGTTCTCCCCGTGTCCGCGTGGGTTTCCTCCGGGTGCTCTGGTTTCCCCCACAGTCCAAAGACATGCAGGTTAAGTTAACTGGTGACTCTAAATTGACCGTAGGTGTGAATGTGAGTGTGAATGGTTGTCTGTGTCTATGTGTCAGCCCTGTGATGACCTGGTGACTTGTCCAGGGTGTACCCCGCCTTTCGCCCGTAGTCAGCTGGGATAGGATCCAGCTTGCCTGCGACCCTGTAGAACAGGATAAAGCGGCTAGAGATAATGAGATGAGATGAGATTTATTCATTCATTCAGAAAGAAAGAAATAATATGGCACAGCTTTGACTCTGCTTATAGGAGACCAGCCACTAAAGGTCAGTGTCCAGGTATGGAAGGTCAAAGAAGCAATCAAGAAGTCAAAGGGAACTTTGAAGGAACCAGTGAGATCCAGAGCTCAGATGGCAGAAGTAGTTCACAGAACAACCACAACCCAGACACTCCACAAATCTGAGTGGAGTGAAGCATAGTGAGAAGAAAACCATTATTGGAAAAAAAAATCCATATGAAATAACATTTGCAGTCTCAGCAAATGTAGGAAAAATATCCCCTTGTCTGGTGAAAACTTTTTGGCCAATTGATGTTTAACCTTTGACAGAACCCAACGCTACTCATCACCCAGAAAACATCATCAGGTTCACCACAGCATCATGTTGGAAACTAACAGGACATTCCATCCCAACTGTAATGCTTCATAACCTGAGGCATTAATACAGAATTTAATCACTGTAATGCCATCACAGGTGTAGGTGTATTGAATATTTTACCAGGGCTATGAACACTGATCAGGTTTCAATTATAAAATAGTTTTATAAATAGTGTGTAAATCAAACAGTAAAATCCAAGTTAAGTCCATTTCAATTCCAGGTTGTAAAAGTTCATACTTATGCAAAGCACTGTTTATGGATACTGTATAATACTTCTTTGTCCAACAAATATTTAAAAAGAAGTTTCCTGGGTGTCATATACAGGTGAATATATTGTTTCACAAGTTTTAGTTCTGATAATGTAAAGAATGTCTTGTTTGTGTCTCCTGTATGTGTGTTTGACTGTATGTGCTGATATTCTTCCATATGTGTGATGATGGAAAATGTAATGCCACTGTGTAAATTTTCTACATCCAGTCAAAGAAAAAGCTATTTCTCATTACCTATAGCCACATGGACAGAGAGAACAGCCTGGTTCATGGTCAGAGCCCAGATATGGAGGTTGTGTACTGCCTTCACACCCTTAAAGGAGAGCAGCATCTCTCTCACCTCCCTATAGTCCACACCTGTCGGTGTGCCTGCAAGGGATATACACAAATATCTAAATATCTGATGATCCTTGTATTACAATCATATGTATAATCATATCAGTTATATTAATTAGGCCATATGAAAGAGACACAATGCACTGAAAAACTGTTCAAATGGACCATGATTATTATTTAAGACTGAAAATTCCCAAACAAAATCTTATTCTTGTGGGAAGGATCATGGACATACCTTCCAATAAAACCACCAGAATGTCCCTCAGGATGGTCATTGTGGTGGCCAGGACAAACAGAGAGAACAAGAAGGTGCAGATAGGATCTGCAATCTTGAACTCCGGCTGCAAGATATAAGGTTATCAGTCCATTAGAAACATGTTCCTTGTAATTAGACTTTTTAGTAGTGTTTTTTTAATATTCAAGGCTTTGTGGGTAGTAATTTTAGGCTTATAACACTTATGAATACACTTCGTATAACGTCTTACCTTGAAGAAGATGATGAGTGCACTAACAAGGACACTGATGCTCTGAAGAAGGTCTCCAATCACATGCACAAAGGCAGCTCTCACACTGGCATTTTCCTGTGTCTTCTTCCTGTGCCCTTGATTTTCTAGCTTGTTGTAGTCAGCGCTAGAATGGCTATGATTTTTCTTCTCTCCCTGACTGTGGCTATGACCATGAGAGCTAAGCCCACCGTGACTGTGGCCATGACCATGAGAGCTAAGCCCACCGTGACTGTGGCCATGCCCTGACTGGTGCAAGGTGAATGCCATTCTGCATGTAATAAAGGAAAAAGGGTGTTATGGCCCATTCATTCAACATAAAGGAAAAGGTTTTGTTTACACCTATTAGGAGCAGAAGAACGGGAGTCTATGTACATGATGTTGGCTGCAACAGCACAGCCAGAGGTGATGAGCATTACAGTGCCCTCAATTACGAAGTTTTGATTGATGAGACGTTCGACTGCCAGGTACACCAACACGCCAGTCACCAACCAGATTGTGAAGACAGACAGGAGAGCACCAAGGATCTCTGAGAATACATAAAATATTCCAGGATGAATGCATTCAAGTGTAGTATTATGATGATGATAATGATGACGAGGAGGAGGTGGTGGAGGAGGATTATTATGATTTACCTGCGCGATGCCAACCGTAGCTGAGTGTGTATGTAGCAGGCCTGGATGACAGCCACAAAGAGCACAGGCTAATAATGAAACTTGTGAAATCCACAAGTAGGTGGGCAGCATCTGTCATCACTGCCAGACTGCCAGCGAAATAGCCACCTGTTAACACAATCACCCAAAATGATGTATCTAGGGATTGGGATACAGCTGGCTATCACTATTTTCTTCATAGCAAAAAGAGTAAAAGTCCAACACACATACCCAAGATTTCTCCCACCATGAAGACCAGACAAACAACTGAGACAATGTAGAGACGTTTCCTGGCCAGTTTTTTCTCCTGTTCTCTGTCCTCAAGAGCACGACTACTGTCATGACAGTGCTTATTGTCCCTCTCTCCATTGATCATGCTAGAAATAACAGAGGAACAAACAATAGGTGACACCCTATAAAAAATACCATATAAATAAGAGACTGTT